>NW_024503679.1:3698937-3889257 GCF_017590055.1 Onychostruthus taczanowskii | reverse complement strand
GCAGAGCCCGCGGGGCCGGGACCGGCCGCTCCGCCGCCGCCGCTCCGTTGCCGTCCAGGGGTCCGGGTCCTGCGGCAAAGCGGGGGTAGGCGGCGGGGGGGCGGGTAGTCCCCCCGCGGCGGGATGGGCCGTGCCGGCAGTCGGACATGTCGGTGGCTGCGCGGGGGGAGAGGCACGAGGCGGGCGGGCGGCGCGGCCGCTGAGCGGGCGGGCCCGGGGGCAGCGCGGCCGCTCCCGCGCTCCGTGCCCCGGCGGCGGAACCCGGCCCCGGCGCGCCAGGCACCGAGGGGGAGAGACCACACTTTTATCAAACTTAAGCCTCCGCTCCCCTTCCTCTTTCTTCCTCTCTCCCTCCTCCCCCGTCTCCGCCCCTTCCCTGCCGTCCTCCTCTTCCTCCTCCCCCCCGCGCCCTGGGATGTTTATTCGGGCGGCTGCGTGAGGCGCGGGTGGCGGCGCCGAGTTTCTCTCCCCCGGCCTGAAGAGTTGCAGGCGCGCACACGCTCGCCCGGCTCCGGGGGAGAGAAGGAAACAAAATGTCTGCCAGGGCCGCGGCGGCTTCCACGAAGGTAAGGCTCGGCCCCGGGGCGGCCGCGTTCCCTGCCCGCTCCGATCCTGCGGTACCCCCGGCGCGGTTTTCCCATTGCCCCGCCGAGCCCGCACCGCGGTGGCCGCGGCTTTCCCCCCGCCGGTGCTGAGGGCACGGGCTGGCGCGGACCGAGGAGGTGGGTGAGGCGGGCCGGAGCCTCCCGGCCGCCTTCCCCCCACAGCTTCCCTCCTGCCTGCCGGGAGGGGCGCGCAGGTGGCCCGCACCCCCCTGGCCCGGGCCGCTGCCCCGCCGGCCGCCCCGGCCCCCGCCCGGCCGCCCACCTGTTGGACGTGCGGGCCTCGGCGGCGGGACGGCTGCGGCAGCCGGGCCCTGCCCCCGGGAGAAGCCCCCGCGCTCCCGCCGGTGCGCTGGCCGTGCCCTTTTGTTCCAGGCTGGAGCCGGGTAGCAATTAGGAAAGGTTCAGCCGGGAGAGTCCAGTACTGCAGGATTTTTTCCTGTGGCCGCTGAATCAGTCGGGGATGATTGTTGCTGACATACGGTAAACAGCTTTGGGGCGGCAGTAATCCGTCAGAAACTTGTGCCGGTCCTCCACCTGATCCGTAGGTGTTGCCGGTGCAGGTGCACGTTGCGGGGTGTGTACTCTGACCTCCCCCGGCGCTGCGCGGCCGTGAGTAATGCCGGGCGGCCCCGGCGGTGAGAGGTGGAGTCAGGAACGCTCAACAGGTTATTTCTCCTTCGTGTAAAATTAAAGGTTTGCTTTGAAACTAGTTTGAATTTGAATTTCGGACTAATTTTTAGCTTGTGGCGCCTGAGTAGTTGCTCCGGCTTGAGCGCGACGAGTTCCCGTCGTGTGTGCTCGCTGGCGTTACCGGAGCTCGCCTTAGTGGTGTTTGCTTTCGAGTGAAACTGCGTGGTTTCGATCTGATGTCACTGGCTGGTATGCACTTACTCACAAGTGGTATTCTACAGGCTGAAGTAAAATGTACACCTTGGTGTATTAGTGCCGAAAAACTTGGGTGCTTGAGATACTGAGTAACAAACTTACTCTAGTTGTAAGATACTGTTAGCTGGCGATTTTACCGACTCCGCAGTCTTCTAGAGGTGTATTCAAGGCAACCTCAGCTTCCAGAGTGGAATTTAAAAAATTTTAAAACTTTCGAAGTTAATGTTGGCTGCTGAGTTTCATGCCTCGTTTTAAGTATGCTTCAGGAGGTTTAGTGTTGCATTTTAGCGTATAGACAAACACATTTCAACAATAAACGTTTGTTGTTGGAAGAGTAACTTATTTTGGGTGATATTTCACATTTCTATTATCACCTAGCTATGGAGATAAAAAAGTATGTTTTATCTATCCCTTTTCAAATGCATCTATATTAACAACAAATAGGAGTTGAAGATAAATGTTGTCTTGAATAGTGTTGTGTTAGAGTTCTGCTTTGTGAGGGAGTGTGAGAAATTGCATCAACCTAAATATTGCAGGTTTTTTTTTTGTTGTGTAAAATTGGGATATTACATTCTCATTTCTGGCTCAAAATGCTCTCTTAAAATACAGCTATTTTGTGAGGCTGTGGACAAATATTGCCTTTCACACGTACATGTACTGTCTTGAAATGTTCTTCTATTTTTAAATACGGAAGTGCCTTTAAAGTTGCACAAGTGTACAGCAAGTGTATCTGTTTTGGCTGCGGGCTGGTGTACAGACTGGGTTAATTGGAAGCTGTATCTTGCCATAGCAGTTATTTGAAACTCCTCCTGCTCATGGTCATATCACATTGGCCCTTGGAGCTTGCATACATGCATGCAGTATCAGCCAAACTAATTATACTGAAAGGTATGTTAATTTAAGAATGTTGTTGCAAAATATAGTCTCACTGGGGTTTAACTCTTCACTGGGATGCTTTCAGATTTATGGAAATCCTGTAATTGAAACAGCATCCCTTTCTCGGGAAAATACCTCATTTTTTAAGTCCTGGGGTTGTCAGAGTAAATCTTTAATCTGTGATAGCTTTTTATCAAAATCATTTATTACCTTTTTGTCTTGATCACAGAAATGTCTTTAAAGACTAGAATCTGATGCATGCAGTTTATATGAGTTTCATTGTCAAAACACAGATGCTTTCAGTCGATTGATAATGTTAATTGTATTTCAATCATAAGTTCCTGGCCTGCTCTCCATGTACTTCTAATAGTCATAGACAAGGAGATTAAAAAGTATTTTGGAAATACTAGAATATTGTGGGATTTCTGTGTTCACATTCCAGATCCTGTTTCCTTTAGCTACCCCTTCGGACATGGTATCTGGTTTCGCATTTTTGGGGTTGTAAAGCATTAAATGGTGAATGGTTTTCTCGTAACATTTATTTAATATACTTTTGAGCTCTTTGTCCATATCCACGGTTACTGTGGCACAGACTGGAAAAAACCTAAAAAAAAAAAAAAAAAAAAAAAAAAAGAGAAAGAAATTCTTTTTGATTAGCTGAATAATTCTTATTTGTACATGAGATAATCTTGGCTGCTGTGATTGATTATGTTACGCCCTACTATCAACAGTCTTTCACAAACAGTTTCACTGCCTTTCAGTTTTGATTACTTAGCTTTTTCCCCTGCTGTGCTGTATAAGAATGTGGTTTTATTAAGGTGTTATGTGCTTGTTGTAGCTGTTGGTAATATACAATAGAAAATGGTGGAGAAAGGAAGACTTGCTGGAAGTTTAATCTGCCTGTGGCTGCTACTGCAAAATTTAAGGGGCCTAATCTCTTCTGATGTCTTTTTGAACTGTACTAATGGATGCTATGGGAATGACTGTCAGGGTCTTAGTAATGGGATGTAAACTTTCCTTTTGCCTTTAAGTTGGAGATTCAAATATAGTCCACATGGGTAAAAAAACCCAACCAAAAAAAAAGTCACCCTGAAGAGCTTTTGAATTGTAAATGTGGGGACAGAACTTAACGAATCCCTGAGCCTTTTGAGTGCTGAACCCGAGTTCTTGAGACTTCCTTCTATTTTCAAATACATTCATGAAATGTATTTCAGTCTTTCACCTCAGTCGTGTAACTAATTGAATTTTGCTTATTTTAACTGGACTTCTAGCTCCAGGCATGTATCTGTTAACAACCCCTTGAATCAGGAGCTGAGAACAGGATTGTGTTAATGGTGCAAGACCTGCTGATTGCAAGGACTTCTTGGTTTTCTGTTTTAGAGGCAATGGCCTGTGGTTTTCATAATTGCGGTTAGTATTGTTCCCTAAATCTTACTTGGAAACACCGTTGGATTTGTTTCTTGTAGAGCAATATATGTGCAAATGTTTTTGAAGTGGTTTTTAATTGGGTCTGTGAGATAGCTGAGTTTGGAGCAGTATTTTATTTTTCCCATGTAAGTCTGTATGGGGGCACTGTAACGTTAGATCAGTTCTTCTTTGGTTGTTTGTGAGATTCTTCAACTGTAACAACAAAGAAATAAATATATAGAAAACGTATATGGGAAAGTAACTGAGAATTCAGTTTAACCTGAGGATTTACTTCCTATATGGAAAAAAGAGCCTTTATAATACTGCATTTAATTTTGCTAGTGTTTCTGTAAGTTGTATTTGGAACTTAGGAAATACTAATACTGGTCGGTATTTTTCAAAGAACAATTTATATGAGTAGCTTGTATTTCAGGCTTGGATTTTCTTGAATTCTTTGTTCAAGTTAGGACTATCAGCAATTTCAACTACCAGATGATACTCGGGGTGCATTTTCCAGTATGACTTTGGCTGCAGGGTGAGAGGAGCTGCAAGCTCCACACTGTGTAGGTCATTATGAAGTGTATGCTGGAGTTTGCTTCTGGTTCAACGTGCAGTGTAAAGATTACTGTAATGTAAACAGAGCTGAAATCTCACGGTGCCTGGCAACTGGCTCCACCTTTATAGAGTGGAAAATCAGTAAGACCTTATCAGTGACCAGCTAGCTAATCTTTGTGTCAGGGAAAACCTCTAGAAATGGGTTACTGTACGTCATAGATATTCTAAGATGCACACTGTGCTACTGTTTAGGTTCTAGGGGAATAGGTGCTGGGCTTCTGCCTGTGCTAAAAAAGCTCAAAACATAGTACTTTGATTTTGTTCTTGAAGTCAAGAGTGGTTATTGAGCTTGAATATATGTCTGTGTTCACACTGTCATGTGCCATTGTTGTCAAAACCTTCTGGGTACTTGTGAAAATACTTGGTTTTTAACTACTCACCATAAGGTTGGAAACAGAACTGTAACTAGTTGACTCTGAATTGTGCTAAATATGTTGGGTTTATTACTTGAAATGCTATGCAAAAGTATTTTCTATCTCAGGTCAAAGCACTCATCTGAAAGCTTTGTATCAAAGTTGAAGTTCTCACCAAGGACTGAAGTGTTCACCCATTTTTTTGCCAACAAGCTTTCATTGTGAAATAAGATCCTCCTTTCTGTTTTCTTCTCCTGTCCTCTATACCTCGTGGAAAGGCCATGTCTTGTGTACACATTGGAGTGGCAGGGGAAAATCTGATTAGTCACAGTGTGGGGGGAGTAAAGGCGTGTACATGTCCATTTCAAAATTAGTAGTCCCAACATTTGGTTTGTATCACTGTCAAATTCGAAGTGTCAGTTTGAATTAAGGGATAGTATTTGAAACAAATGCTTTTATTGTTTTTGGTATGGGTTAAAAAAGACATTTGTCATTTATATCCCCACAAGTATTTCTATGTTATCACAGTATAAGTACAACAAAAATTAATATCAAACTATGCCCAGTGTTTTCTCAGGCAAATATATTACTAATGACTTCTTCACTGAATGTACTGATTAAGCAAACAGCCGTAGGGAAGTCTTAAAATGAATTCCATGATTCTGTGCAGTGTATTTATGCTGAGTCCAAAAAGTCCTGAAATGAAAACACTGTCTTGTCTTATAATGATGCTATTTTAGGGCCAGATTATTCAAATATGCACTGTACAGTCATAAATAGTAGGGGTGCTCTTGTTTCAGGGCTGTGATGTGCTTGAGTGAAGGATCTGAGGAAATGGAGGGACACGTTCAGCTGAATATTTAAGGTCCAGCGTGGATCCCTTGGAGGCTGCAGAGTAACAAGTGCTGCTGAGGCCTCAAGTGTGGTGACTTGTCCGGGGACAGTGGTGTCTGCTTGGTTATCCAGGGGGTTTTCCTGCTGTGGTGTGCTCTTAGACAGCTCCTTAAGCCCCAGGCTCTGTGAACTCTTTGGGCAAGGTGGCTGGGCTACTGCAGGGTTGGAGAACTGCCCCAGTGTGTGCAGGACGGGGCACTTGGCTTACATTTACTGTTCCTGACTCTGTAGGATCTTCAGTAGTTCTTTAGAGGTCTTCTCTGCGTTTGCACATCAGGATTTATTTAGACACTTGGAAAAATTAACTGTATTGTTGGTGCTAAAAATTTAAATATTGGCTGTACATTAAAAAATATTTATTTTCTCAAGAGTATTTGGTAATCTCTAATAGGATTCTTGTATCTTAATCCATTATAAACAGATGTTCTTCCCTTTTGTTTTGGGGGAGGCAGCCTAAATTCAGTAAGATGACAGTGGCAGGGAGTGCTTCATTGGAGAAGTTCACATTCTTAGGAGAAGCGGGCAAATGTGACCTTTTTGGCCCACATAACTCATCAGAAGGTGTATGGCTAACTTCCCATAGCAGAGGAAGCAACAAGAGAGCTTGGTATGGCTCTGATGGCCTTTTTGTCTCCCCACCCCCACATATCCAAAGCACTGATATGCTGAAAATAGAAATTGAGCAAAAGTCGGCAGTTTGTTTGATTTGTCGTTCCCAAGGCTTTTCCCAGTAAGGGCTGCACTGCAGAGCAGCCTTCTGTCTTCCTCACATTTGCCTTTTACATTTGACTTCTTCTTAGGAACTTAATTCTAAAATCTTCCCCCACCCCTCCTAAAAAGGCAGTAATTAGTTTTCAACTTGTGATCCTTTGGGACTGTTTGGGCAGTTCCTTGCCTAGTTTGAATGGGGTCCAGTAACAGTGTCTTCCCCTCTGCCCCACTGGGTCAGCAATCACTTTAACAGATGGCCTCCTTCTCTGTATCCAGTTTAAAAATTTTCTTGTAAATATTAAATGGACCTGTTCCAGCTATTTACACTCTGGGCTGGTGACTGTTTCTTAGGATGTATCCAGATGGGAGATAGAATGAGCAAGGTGCTTGGAGACTTGTTAATACACTTCAGAACATATGGTCAAGCGTTTGGACACGGCTCTGGGAGGCGAGTTTGTTCGGCTGAAATAACACCCACTGCCCTTCCCTGCAAACCTTCTTGGGTCTCTTTCTTCAGACAGCCACGGTGCTCCTGCAGCAGCATTAATGGCTTAGTTGTATTCACCATGAATTCAGTGACACAAAAATTAATAAGAAGTAACTTGTGGCTGCAGAGACGCTGCTCAATTTTTCAAGTTAATTAAAAGGAAGTAATAACCTTAAATTATAACCAGAAGCAGTAGCATAATGAAACAGGAGAGATTGTGAAATTTGAGCAATGATGTAAGTTTTTCTATTACTTAAATTACAGCAGTGGTGACATGACTTTGACAAAGGACTGACCAGGCACATGCTGCTATAAAAAGGTGAATAAAAATATTTTAAAGTAAAAAAACCCCAAACAAACAAAAAAAAACCCCAAAACAAAACAAATAGTATATACACAGATGCTTTCATCTTCATTGAAAAGATAATAGGTGTAAATTATGTACTTTAAAGATTTATTGGTTTTAATAGAAAGTGACAATTGGAATGACTGTAGCTGTAAAGCTCTAGAAGTAACTTTGAGGTGCTACTTGACAATGTGATATCAATTAATTAGTTAGCTGTAATTTGTATGGAATCAGGATAGTACCTGGGGCTAACTCTGCCAATTACTGTTTATCTGAACAAATTCCAAGACTGTAATAAATATGTAATTCATGTTCATTTTGGATGACTGGCTTCCCTAGAACTGAATCTGGGATAAGGCCAGATCATATTAACCCTCTCATCACAGGATGGTTGTTTAAAAACTTTTTAATGTTGCCTGACCCAGCATTGTTCCTACATGTTATTTGGAAAAAATGCTCCTTTGCCTATGAATGCCTTCACATGAATTAGTTTCTCAGCGCAGTGTTAGGTGAAAGGGTACTGGCTTTTCCTGTAAACCTGGACTCCTGAAATAATTTTTTCAGTGGCTATTAAGATCTTAAAGCCAAGCTTAAAGGCATGGCTTTCTGACAAAGGAACTTGTGTTTCCTTCAGATTTGAAATTAAGTTGTGGAAAGTGATTGGCCATTGCACACAGGATAAACCTCTCTGTTAATAACCCAGCTATGTAAGAATGGAAATTCCTGGAGTGTAATCTCATGAGAGAACTAAATGCACTTGCATTTTGTTTGGGTTTTGTTCTCTATGGAAAATGTAGGCTGGATTAATATTCCTAAAACAGGGAACATTTAGCTAGGAAATACAAGAAAGGTATACAGGTTTACATTAACAATGTTGATGGCTTGAATAAAGAACATGTTTCATCTGTATCAGATAGTGCTGTAGAAGCACTCTGTGGGGTTATTTTTTCCAGTGCTCATGTAGTTTATTGTGGTTTGTTTATTGTTGGTAGTTCAGTGGTAAATCCACCCTAGAACTGCCCTGGAAAGTGCTGAGTTTCAATTGAGGGGATCTGTTGTTTAAATTGTTTGAATACCAATGCTAACATAAAAGGTTTTCTTACTGGTTGTGTTTATTTGCAATCAGTAAATGTCTCTGTCTTGGGAAGGTGTGTAAGGAATAGCAAGGTGCCAGTGGTTGAGAGTTACTGAGATAGTTTCTCTTTAGAATGACCAAGGCTGTTGGATTTTTGTTTTCTTTCCTGCACGATGAGGGCACCTTTTAAGTCAGTTGCATTATTGGTAATACTAGCATTGTCTTTCTGGCTGTAAGCTTAGTTTGGTTTACAGTCATGTGAGATTTATGTCCTGCACTTGAAGCTGTGCTAGCATTGTAGTTTAAACAGGCAGGAGATGCCTTTTAAACATAAATGTGATGTTTCTGCAGCATGTGTTTCGCTAGCCTGAACTTCTGACTGCATTTATTATCTCCATTAAAAAAAAAAATCAACCATGCCTTGAAAGTGCTTTAAACAAAAGCTAGCAATTTCAGAGAAATATTGCATAGCTTTTTCTTTCTTCTTTATGATGGAACTAAAATTGAGAATTTTTGCCTTGCTCTTTGTTTTTTCTCCCTCCTGAGTGAATACTTGAGTTCACCTCTAGTGAAGCAGTAGAACTGTTTGTAAGTGCTTGGTGGCAGTGGAAGCAGATGGTGCTGGTGTGTGCAGCCAAAGGGCTGCACTGGGCGAGGTGAGGGGAGCTGGGGGCTGCCAGGACAGACCCTCCTGTGCAGGGAGCCTTGGGTGGGCCTGGCGGCTGCGTCCTGTGCTTTGGGGCACCACACAAACCAAAGAGTGGCTTGAGATAGTTCTGACTCTGCCAGATATGGCTGTTGGCAACTGGACGGCAACATTTTTAATCTTGTGAGGTAGATGGACTCGTAGATCTAATTTTGCTTTTCTGTTTCTAGAAAAATCTGTTGTTAAAGTCAATGGCCAGCGCCTTGCTTGGCTATGAGTAAATTGCTTGGGATGTTTATAGCTGGCAACAATAATTTTTTTTTCTCTGGTAGGAAGTACTGGTTTTCAACTATGAAAATTGCATTTTGCTTGCTCCACCTTTTAACTTCCAGAACAGGACCTTTTAATTTACTCAATAGTAGTTGCAGTCTTGCTGTATTTAAAAATTAGTTTTGTAGGTAGTATCTTTAAACATTAACATTAAAAAACAAACCAAAAAAAAAAACAAAACCAAACCTTCAGTGATATTTCTACTTGATAAACTACTATAGATGGTTACAAAACTTTGTCGATAGTTTTCCCTCTATCAGAAGGGCAGACTTTGATGGTTTAATGTTCCTTTTTAAAATTTGTACATTATTCTGAGTTTCCTGGATATGCTTACAGTGTAGAGGTTAGTATGTAGCTGACCAAAACATAATACCTAAAATCTGTCTACTGTCCTAGCCCTTCAAGCAATGTAATTATGTTGCTTCCAAGTGATAAGCCAAGGCAATTTACAGATTACTGGAATGCTTGAAAACACTGACCTTTCAGGTCACTCAGAGCACTCCTATTATGCAGAGATTGCTGTGGCACTGTTGTAATGTGCTGGCCTGTCACATGCTGACTAACTTGCAGAAAGCTTTGATGCAGCTGTTTTAAAAATGCTTTTGCTGACTGATAGGCACTTAGGCTACTGCCTGTGAACAAAGCCAGCTCTCATTCCATGCTTTTCGCCCCCATTTTCTATAACAACACTTCTTCCCTGCTGACTACACACACAGTTATCTGGGCCCAAGTGTTGACTTGTCTCCATTTAAGTTGTATTTGTGTTAATTTTCACTTCAAAAATAGTCACGTGTGTGAGAGATGCGGTTTGTGTGGTTTATTCAGAGGTGCTGCGAACAAGCAGCCTTGAAAAGTTCATGCGGTGGCTTTAAAGAGTGGGTGGATTAGGGAGAAGAAAGTGTGTGTGTGACTGGGCAGAGCAGGGATTAAACAACAATGGTCCTTTGAGTACAGTACAAAGTCGTTTACTGCAATGTAGCATATATTCTATAGATTGAGCTCCAATGTCTTTTCTTGAATTGCTGCGAAAAATAAGAAGAATTTGACAAATGTTTCCTTTTAGTGTCTGATGCTTAATGGGTATCACACATAGTGATTATGCCAGTACCTTCTTCGGTATGAAGACACAGGACTAGAACCTGAATAGAGATTAAGCTGACTTGATTTTTTGTTTTACTGTCTTTACTTTTATTTACTTTTATAAATAGTTGTTACATCAGGTAGTGCCTGAATTGCAGAGATCATGGGAAGAGGATAAATAAGTTCAAAAGAATAAAATCTTTAAATCCTGTAGCCTGGTGAGACTTTTAGAAGGATAAATTGTTTTTTTATTTTTTCCACAAAACACAGAGAATCCATATTGTCTTTGAAAATAAGGTGCTGGATGTTTGGGGTAGGTGGACTTCTAAATCAAGTCTCTACATGAGAAGCATGATAGCCTATTACCTATGAAGGCAAGTTTAGCAATTCACAATTTAATCTTTGTTCCCAGGGAATATGTGTATATTTAGTACATTCTATTGGTTGCCTGTATCTCAGATTCTAAGCCTGTTAGAGTTCAGTGCATTTGGATGAAAAAACTAAGCATCTCTGTTCTGTTCTGCTGAGAGGTGGACAGTAGAGGTAACATCTGATTGATGCAGTATGTATCATGTATGGCATTTGATATAATTCTGAACTTCCGTTGTGCAGCGTGGCATCGTTGCCCCCTTCTTTGGGGGGAGTGTGACATCAGGAATTTACCTGTTTACTGCAATTCCAGTCGCTGCAAAATATGTACAACCTGTGCCTAAAATCTCTTGAAGCAGGAGAGTTCTGTGTGCAAGGATAAGCACTGGTGTACTTAAAATTGCCTTTGCTCTTTGACCACGTACTATACAGTGACAATGCACTAAAACATAGATTTCAAGTTGTAAAAGAATGTAAGGTATTTTTCCTGCTATAACAATGCAGTGAAGAGAATAGAATGAGTAATGATTTTACAGCAGGAAACTAACTGAGCAGTGTAGTTACATAGTGGTTTTTTTTTTTTTAATATGAACTCTGTATTTCTTGTGGTAATTGGTAGGACAAAAATATTTGGATTTTGTATATATTTTCATATGTACTTCATAGTTGCACCCCAACTTTCGTGGAAGAAAACATTTTCCACAGCTCAGTTCAACATGTGTTAATCTGGATCAATTTAAAATGCACAGTGAGGCAAAAAGGATGCATAACTTACATGTGTTGATAACACTACAGTCTCTTTGAGAGGATTACATTTCAGAAGAAGTGACTTCTGAAGGTGGACCTACAAAAATGAGTGGAAAAGATGCAATTAAATCAATACATTCATACAAGAGGTACAGATTTAGGTCTTTTCACTGCAGTTCATTTTTTCATGCAGATCATTAGAAGTTGCATGACTGTGAAGATGTGACTGTTATCAGTCAAGCTTTGAAAGTATTCTGGCAGTAACTTTTGTTCTGCTTTTCAGTTCTCACTTTAATGGTAAAATTGTACTACAGCTATCTTGGCTGGAACTACTCTTTCATGTCTCACCTTTCTGATTAAGTTTTTAATTCATTTTATCCTCACTTATTTAGTCTTTAGAATTTTTTTCCAAAGAATCCTCTGGATTGAATGGTTTCTCTGCAATCTGTGGTCTGCTGATAGGTTTTGCCATTGAACTGACTCATCAAACAGATTTGTCTGGTGTCCTGAAGCTAAACTCTTGGTTTCTTACTCATTTAGGGGAATGCTCCTTTGAAAACACTATTGCTTGAGGAATTTGTGGGTTTGTAGATAACTCAGTTGCTCTTTTCCTCAATAACTCATTCTCAGTGGCAGGTGACTTGCTAGTTTTTTGGGACAATAGTTGAATGAACTGAAGCTATAATCTGGGATAAACAGGTAATTCACCACAATTATACAGGCTTTTCAGCAGTTAACCAAGTGCTTACCCAATTTCTTCTCCAGCTGGTTGGATAAGCAGCTAGAATGTCATTCATAGTTTTCCATTTCAAAAAAATGTGCTGAGTAAATGAAAAAGACATCTGCCCATTAAGCACAGATGGGAAATACTTGCTAAGAGGTGGATTTGATGGGTAGCATCTCTCAGTAATTATGTATAGACTTTTATTTTTAGTCGTTGTGTTCAGAGTTCCTCTTCTGGAATACTCTGCGTGCTTCTCATCTTCACCATAGCTTGGCTTGCAATCAGGGATTAATCTTGATGAAATGATGATGACTGAGGGAGAGAGCAGCTTCTCATAGGTCTGGCTCTGCTTGAATTACTGCATAGTTGATTTATTTCAAAGTTGAATTGAAGCCATGAGTTCCACTATTACATTGTGGACACGTCTTGGTGTAGTGATTAGTTTGGGATTCTTCACTTGGTCTGTCTTATCTGTGCAGAATCAGAACAATGTACTTGAACATAATTCATTTTTCTCTTTCCATTTCTAAAAGGTACCAAACTGACTGCTATAGAAAATAATGTATGATGTCTCTGTATGAGGTTCTTAGGGTTGAGGGTAAAGGTAGTTCTTCAGGTCTGTACAGACAGGAGACCACCAGCAGTTTAAAGCAAACCTGAAAATGCCATGACATTCTCCTTACACTCAACCTGCCAACAGAAAGCTTTTGGTATCATTTACAGTACTGGTGTGTCTAGATTTTCATTGTCAGACATGATGGCTGTCAAACTTCTGCCAGTCTTTATTGGGGTTTATTTGTCGCTTTCTCTGATACCTCAGTTATTTATTTTGTTGGTGAGTGCTTGTAGAGTGTGCAGCTTTTTTTGTTCCTTGTCTCAATAGTGAAAACAAGTCTATAAATGTAACAGACATGCATTTAAATAAGAACATTGCTTTTGGTGATTTTGGATGATGTTTTTTGTGGACTGGTGTGAATGGTTTAGGCTAAGCGTTCTTTTAACTTGCACTGGACTAGTTTAATTTTTTTTGGTGGTAGGAAAAAGAGCCTCTAAAATGTATTACGGAAAAAATGTAAAGTGTGAACCCCCTAAAAAGTAAAAATGCTTTGCAACTTAGGTTTACCATTCTGTTAGCCTTGTTTAGGCTGAGTTTCATGTGCAAACTTCAGATACTATATTTCTCTGTGTTTTGGTGCTTATCACTTACATGAGAAGCTCAGATTTCATCATGTAAAAAGTCTGTACCCAGTAGCAAAAGAAAATCCAAACTGAAAATCTGCTTGTATTGTATCCTAAAAATAAAGAAAACCTAAAATACTGCTTCTGAAAATGATTTCAAAGTAGTACTGCTGTTTGCATTTAATTTTACAGATGCAATCATGTGTTCTATGTAGGTATGTGGGGCTGTAGGTTATTTGAAATAATGATGTTTAATCTGTTCTATACCTCATGCTTTGCTAGCAGCCTTCCCTCCAGTTTGGGGTGAAGAGCAGAAGCTTTGCACTTCTGTGAAGTGTCACTGCCGCTGGTCTCAGTCTTTAGGCCTGTTAAGTACGTGCATCAATAATGTGCACTATTGTTATGGTAAAGCACGTGTTGTCTTTGATCTTCTGAGGGTAAACAGCACTGACTGCTGAGCTGACAGTGCACTGTCAAGGGAAATGTTTCCAGTCTGATAAATGCATGCAAACTGATGTTTGGTACCTGCTCCTGGAACCTTAGTGTGTTCAATTTGTCAGGACTGGGCACCTAAAATCCTTAGTTTAGTGTAGTCACAAGATATAAAGCAGAGGTGGAATAGGAAAAGAGCTTTTAAGTACTTCAGTTTTTTCCTGTATTGCCTTGTAATAACTTAGTTCCTTAAAAAAAAGTCATGAAGCAATCCTAAAAGTATGTTGCTGGTTTATCCAAGGCCCATATTATCACAAAATTGCCCTTTTACATCATTTACTTGCAGATTCCAATATACACCTGATGATTGTGGTGCTGGTGGTATCATCCAAGGGCAAGAGTGGTACAAGTGAAGTTCTGCTCTTGAAAGAATTTGTTTAGCTGTGAAATTAAATGACACTGTTTTATGTGCACCTTCCCTCAAGATTCAAGGTGCTGACTCACATAGGACAAGAGTGTGGAAGCCCTTCTGCCACTGATTTCTTTTTTTTTTTTTTCTTTTTTTCTTTTTTTTTTTGTGGAACAGATTGGAGTGAATGCACAGCAATGTGAACAAATATTTGCAAAGGGAAAAATACAGTGGGATACAATGGGATTTCTGTTACCCTTTTTGCTTGCTTCTTTTTGAACTTTTTCATTCTTGAGGTGAATTTGTTGTCTTTTGTCAATTGAAGTCTTAACTCGCTCTAGAATGAGAAACTTAGGGTAACAGATGGGGCAAGACTTAAACGTTTACACTAGTTATTTCCCTTGGCCTGTAACCTTTTTGTTATTTTCTTAGAATTTATTGCATTCAGTATGTTGAAGTTCAGTAGAGCTGCTTTCTGTAGCACAGAGAATGCTGGGGCAATCCAGGGGTGAGTTAAAGGCTGTGTAAACTTGAGTGTGTTTTCAGGTTGCAAACTGGAATGTCAGGTTGTAGTTCTGCATATTCTCCTTCTTGCAGTTTTTAATGTGAAATATAGTCAGAATAACCTTAAAAAAGAGGAATTTGCTCTTGTTTAAGGGCTTTGGCTTTGCCAACTCCATTTTTAAATATGGTTTGAGGTAGCTAGAATATGCAATTCTGTAGAAGCCCAGTGCATATTTTAAAATCCCTTTGGTCATTTCTGCCCTCATAGCTTTCTTGCATATTTGGGAATGTGCATTCCAGAGTGGTGATGAATGGACATGATGCAGTTTTGGTCAAGAATATAATCTTGTATCATTGATACACTTGAAGTTGTGGGAATAGAAGTTAGTGTCATGTGGTTAAAGCTGTTGGTGAGGCAGTTTGTTCCACTGAAATGAGTGTATTTTTAATTACACTGATGTAAATACAAAAGTGGCTTTGTGACCATTTTTACAGTTAACCTTTGGCTTTCTGGGTGTGGCTCTTTTTTCCCCTTTGAAGCGACTGTGTTTTTGGGTCTAATTGAGGTTTTTGTCACCTTAAAACTGAACTGGGAAGTGGAAGGTCAAGTTGGAACTGAAAAGGCAGGCCTTGAAGCTATTTAATCTTTAAGATTGTAATTTTAGGTAGTTTAAGCTTTCTGGATTTGCATACTGGTTTTTATGTGAAATTCAGTGTCAGTTCATCTACAAGGGTGGAAATAATTGTAAGTCTACCAAATGGATTTTCATGAGAGGAGTTGCTTTTGAAGTGTGCTGTTTTGCATGGTGTGCATAAGGCAGCATGACGCTAGGAAGTTCTAATCTGGTCAATAATTATTGCTCTTGAGCATGTTCGTGAATTCCCTTGTTTCATTCCTCTACTTTGATGTGCAAACAGGAAATAAAAAATCCTAGCTGAATGTCTGTAGGGTGGGATGGGAACCGATGTGATGGTTATGTAAATCTGAATACCTACAGAGGTCAGTTAGAAGCCTCTTGTCCAGTAATTACCCTCTCATTTTTTCCCAGTGACTGTAGCCAATGTCTCTTCTGCCCTCCCTTCGTGAGGGGAGGGAAGGAGACTGGGCTGGCTCATGACTCAGGGAGTCAGAAATGTCTGGGGTCATCTTCAGCCTGGGGTTCATAGGAATTCAGCTGTTTGGAGTGGGGTAGGGATGCAGTCTATAAAAGAGAAAATCCAACCCTGAAAAAACAAGAACATGGTGTTTTTAAAAAGTGCTTTTCTTAAGTTAGTATATAGTGGTTTGCATTCAGCTTTTCTGAAGAGGTCTGGTTGTGAACCACTGGTGTAGTGAAAGGCAGTGGTGGGACTGCTGCCAGAAACAAATCAAAGAGGGGGATTGGGAGCAGGGCAGCTGATGGTGATGGGCAGTATCTCAGGGCTGGTTTAGTGCCTCTTGTTCAGTCTTGGCTCCCCAGTGGAGCTGGTTTCATTGCTGCTCTTTAAGAAGATGAGGAGTTATGATTGAAATAAGAAGATGTTTTGGGTGGCGGGGTCACCTCTGTTGCTGCTGCGTGTCCTTTTAAGGAAAGGGAAAAAAGCATGGACGTGTCTTACTGGTTCTTCCTGCTTGCTGGTTCTTCTGGAGCTGGTCTTATAGTCTCTTGTGCTTGTTAGTGGCCTTGGCTCCTCAAGAGAAGGGAATAGATCACTTAAAAAAAGGAAAATATTAATAAGTTGGAAGTTAGAAAAATGTGTTTTCTATAAAACATGCTTGTCTTTAGTAATAATGAGGTTTCTTTTGTCCTCTGAAATGAAACCATATCTGAAATGCCATATTTTGCAAATATCTAATAGTATAGCCAGGATTAGGAGAGAAAAAAATCCCACTCTTAACTGGCTGTGAATAAGTAATTGTGTTACCCATGAAAGCAGCAGAGAGGATTATCAAAATTTCTGCAGATACTTGTATGGGCAGTGTTTCTACATTCGTAGCCAATGGATAACCCACCTGAGAAGTTTTTATTGTGCTAGCTTCTCTTCTTGGCTGGTCCTTTTCCATCCCAGGAAAGCCTTCATCAGTGCCAGGCTGATTCCTTGTTTCACTTCAGAGTAGCTTTGTGAATAAAGGAGATCCTCTGTGCTGAGAATGAAAGGAGCTTAAGCTTTAGGCTGTTGCTGCTCCTTAACCCTTTGTATTGCAGGGTAGTGGCCTCAAGGTGCTGTTCTAAGAAGACACTGGATGTTCTCCAGTGTATTGGTCTGACAGCAGGCTCTGCTCCCCCCTGGCTGCTGTGCCTTGCCTCGGTTATGTTGTAGGATACCTCTTCACTTGCTCCACACAACTGAATTGCTTTTTCTTAGACCCCATTCACCCCTTCGCACCACTCTTTGTTCACTTGCTCCACACAACTGAATTGCTTTTTCTTAGACCCCGTTCACCCCTTTGCACCACTCTTTGGAACTGAACCTTCACAATCACTTCGGTTTTTTCATAGTGGCAGTGGAGAAGTTTAATTTATATTACATAGACACTAAACAGAAAGGGTATAAAGGACTGATAAAAATTAAGGTGTTGATTGAGCTGTAGGAAGATGCTCCTTAAGATGTGTGAGCTCATCTGCAGGTCTGTGGGCTGCTGAATGCAATGGAACAGCTTAGCTTAAAAAAGCAAAGGGATTTTTCCCCCATCTTTTATTCTGCGCTATATGTTCAGAATTTAAATACTGGTTTTACTGACTGATACATCTTGGTGGTTTTTTCTTTCTACACCTTCAGCTTATTACCTGGTTTTGAGTTCTGTCAGAGCTATGTTACTCAGTTTTGAGATTGAATGCTGGGGCAATTGTAGCATGCTATGTATTTTCTGTAACACCAACTAATCATTAATGTGTTAGGTTTAGAAAGAGTTTTTCAGCAGGAAAATCCTGGAACAGACTGGTGTTCATATAAGCAAGGAGAGACTGACACTTAACAACTGTCTCTCAAAGTGTAGTAGATTGTCTGCTTAAACAGATACTTATTCAAGGTAAGTGTTTTCAAAAAAGAGGAAAATCCATTTCATGGTGAAGTAATATGGAAGCTAGATGTTAATAGAATGGGGATAGTCCTTTTTGCTGAGGAAAAATGAGGTGTTTTCTGCTTTCCACGCTTGCCCGGTAAGAAGGTTTAGGAATGTTTACCTTGCTGATAGCTGAATAAGCCCTTTGAATGCTGTGGTGGCATTTGTTACTTTGTCCTCCCAATCCAAGTCTCATGTCCATGCCAAGGGGGTATGGCTGCTCTGGTTCTCATTCTCTTCTCTCCCAGTGACTTCCTGGACTTGTTTCTCTTCCCCTCTCAATGCACAAGCACTGCATTTGAAAGTCGAACAGAACCCTGCTGTGTTCCCTGTATTGTGTTTTTTAAACCAAACTATTTGTTACCATTGTGTCCTTACTCCAAAGTCACTGACAACTTCTAACACAATAAGTTAATCTTTTTCAAGGAGCTGGAAGACTTAACGTTATTTACCCTCTCTTCCTTTTTGAACTTCTGTCTTTCTGTATCCTTGATTTGAGACTTGCTTTCTTTGGATGTGTGAAGTTAATGTGAGCTCAGAGTTGTACTGTGTTCTGAAGATGCTGTAGTAGCCATGTGACTGCTAAAATTGAATTTCTTAACTGACAGTTACCCAAGTTGAAGGTGGGAAGATGCCATCTGGGTGTGTGGTTGTTCAGGGTAGGGAAGGACACTTTCCCTGAAATTTCTTACTTAGTGGTTGGTTGAGATTCAGAGGAAGAAATTTTGTACCCACAAGCAGGGCAGGGGATGAAAGTCTTATTGCCCAGTGACCTATTTCTTCATACTGAGATTCAAGGGGTAAAATATCAGGAAACACACTCCCACCCCACTAATCCTGTTCCTACAAAAATAGTTGTCAGCTGCTTCCATGAGGCAAAGTGAAGTGTGTGTGCATATGGTCAGAACACCTGCATTTCAGCTGTTAATTTTAGGAGAATTTGGTAAATTACCTAGAGAAGGTATAATTTTGCTGTGGCTGTGTTGACTGTAAAAAGCAAAATCAAAACAAGCGATACCCTCCCCCCACCTCAAAATTTTAAAGAGCCTCTGTAGGCTACTCTTTTATTGTCAAAATGGAAGATGTCAAGGCTATTATTGTGCACCTGTAACTGGAATTGTAATGCAAGCCTCTTGAACATTTATTCATACTTGCAAGCTCTGATCTTGGAAAATCAGCCCAGCTCTGTCTTAGTGGGATACTGTTACCTGTCCTGAGGCTCTTATTTGACAGATCTTGAGAGTATAATGATCTGAAATGTATATAGTGCAGTGCTTGGTAACTGGATTATGATTCTCTTGATTAAAAACAAGGTGAGAAGCATTCTGTCTTTGGATGAAGTGCTTGAATGCTTTGATTGCTGCTCTGATGTCTACATTCATGTTGGTTATTTCTTGGTGGACATATCTATTACTTGTGTGCATTTTGTCTTTGTACTTTTTAAATAAGAAGCCATAGAGATGATTTATTTAGGCTTCTTATAGCTAATTTTGCTTTCTTTGATACTGGTACTATGCTCTTCTTCTCCCCTAAGGGAAAAACCAAACTGGAATAACTCCAGCTGATGTTCTTTATGAGAGATAAAACACTGAAGCCAAGCTGTGTATAGGAGTAGACATGGAGGTTGTGTCTGCAGTAGGATGATTTGATTTGGTTTCAGAAATGTGCTGGAAATGAGAGTTACATAGAATCACACAGTAATTAAGGTTGGAAGGGACTCTAGGGATCAGCTAGTCCAAGTCTGTGCTCAAGGCAATTCTCACCAAATCTGATTTGTAGAATAATTGCAGAACAGTGAGGTCAGGTAATCTAGAGCTCAGCAGAGCTCTGGAGATCATCTAGTCTAGCCCCACTCTCAGAGCAGGGTCAGCTACAGGGCTGTCCAGAATCTTGTCCAGATCAGTTTTGAGCACCTCCAAGGATGATATTCCATGGCCTTCCTGGGCAGTCTGCTCCACCATCTGACCACCACTGTGGTTTTAGAACAAACCCACCAGGTAGGTAGTGTGTGACTGGAGTTTGCTGCTCTAAGCTGTGTCAGTTGCTGTGACACTGGTCCCAGCTCTGTGCACTTCAGCAGGGCTTCTTTTACTTTGGTGGGAGGCTGTTGTTTGAGCATTTACATACGTGCCCAGGACTGCCTTCCAAACTGGAGCAGTTGCTGCTGTTGGAGTTGAGATGAACTGCTGGGGATACAGGTAACAATGACCACATCACACTTGCACAAGATATGATGGATGGGATTTTTTTGAGGATGGAAACTAGTAGGAGGGCAGTGTGTGCTGCTTAAGCTGCTTTTATTGTGGTAAAATAATTGCTTTTCAAGTTGCATCCCGAGATTTAAACAATTGAAATATTACATGCGTTCCTTGAAGATCTTGGTTTTGAAATGATACAAAAAATCATATTTGAGGTAAATAATGAGAGGATAAATCCATTCAATTACATATTACAATTTATACTCTAAATTAGGAATCTTTAGGTCCTAATTATATGACCTAGGTCAATATGGCAGTGCAACTACTTAAAGCAAAAGCAAATTGCAAGTTGTGCTTCTCTGTGGCAACATCCTTTGCTGAGGGCAGAAATGTGGCTTGCCACTTTGGCTTTTTAGCCTCTGTTCTGTGTGATTTCGCTATCTTTTGCTAGTGTACTGGCCTGGAGTAGTGATCTGTGAAACACTACTGCCAGCACTTTGGAGTTTGTGATCCTACGTGGTTTCACTGCCAGCTGGAAAGCAAAATGGAAAGAAGCAAAACAGACAAGGATCCCAAATTCAAGCACAGTTTTCCCACGCCTTAGCCATCAGGAGCTGGTAAGCTTTGCTTAGCTGCTGGCTGATACTGTTTCCAGGGTGGTTGAGTGGTATTCTTCATCTGAAGTAACTTGACCTGAGATCATTTGTGATGTAGCTGCGTGTGGGTCTTGCACTCTGGTTTGTTTTGCCTTATTCCTGAGTGTCAGCCTTCTGCCTTTCATGGATAATGTGATTTACTAGGCCTGTGTCATGAACACTTCTATAAATACTCAGATTTAACTGGATCTGTAATCCAGTATTTAATTATTTAACTACAATGCAGCATCCCTCCAAATTTGTGCATACTGTTCTTCATTAGGGCTTTTTTTGGGAGAGAGCTCTAGTATTTTTTTGCATTGAGCAGCAGTACCACTAAGCAGAAGGTTTTATGATCTTGTCTGTGATGTGTGAAGCTTGGAGTTGAGAGGCCATTCTGGAAAAGTGAGTCATGCTAAACAAGCTGGGTAGTGCACAGATGTGGGGAGTTAAACACTGAGCTACTTTTTTAGCTTGATGAGAACAGTGCCCAGAAGATGGAGCAAAAATGTCTCTTGTAGAAAAATTTGTCAAGAAAACTAGTAATTAAGGAATGCTTTTAGATACATGCAGTATCTTTATATTCAAAAGGTAGCCACTAACCTTTCGGATTCTAGATGAGCAGGCATTGGAAATTGTGTTGACTAAGGCAGTGTCTTGTGGTTTTGGAAGCACTGGGAGAATTGAGTGGAATGGTTGAACAACCTAATTATTGTTAAAATGTGTATGTAGATATTTAGGCCTAGTTTTTCCTCTCAAGGTTGTTCTTTGTGATGTAAAGATAACTAGTACTGTTCAAACTGTCCATGTGTACTGTTGTAGAGACTTTGTATTCTCAGAGTGATCTAAATCAAAATAGGTTCATTTTATTATTGACATGCAGGGTTGACATTTCTGTGGTGGTTTTTTTTTTGGTTTTTTTTGGTTTTTTTTTGTTTTTTTTTGGTTTTTTTTGGTTTTTTTTTGTTTTTTTTTGGTTTTTTTTGGTTTTTTTTTGTTTTTTTTTGGTTTTTTTTGGTTTTTTTTTGTTTTTTTTTGGTTTTTTTTGGTTTTTTTTTTTTTTGTTTGTTTTTTTGTTTTGGTTTTTTCTTTTTTTTTTTTACTTGGATTGTGTATTGTCATCTGAAGAGCAGCTTTAATTGTGGTTTTTCTCATACAGACTTTTCATGAGGTGGGCTGTTTAGTGTAGGTGAACGTTTGGGAGTAGTGGAACTCTTCACTAGAGCTTGGAACCCAGGATACCAAATGGAGAAAGATTACAATGGGCACTACTGTAATTTTTGGTGGTTAGTGCATATGCTTCAGAGAAGAATAAGGTTTTTATTTTTGTTTCAAGAAATGGTTGATGTCACTTCTGTGGATTTACACTCAGACAGAACGTGGGACTAAAGACTGGCTTCTCAGCTTCAGTGATTCTGCAGGTTTTTTATACATATCTCAGAAGAGTCCTTTAGTGTGTGTTTTCTCCTGCATTTCCCACTGCTGTGTAAAAGAGATAATCAGATAGACAGACAACATGCACCTGATGCTCTGTGGCAGTCCCTGAGTCCTTAGTCTGATCTCTTGAATCCTCTCTCAAAAATGTGTTCAGGGAAGCAGTCCTGCTCCTTGGAAGGAATGATGATCAAGTGGAAAGCTGAAGATCCAGGCTGTTTGCAGAGTGTAGGGCAGACATAGCAGGGTGTGGGTGGGAATGCAGCTGTGGCAGTGTGCAGTTCGCTGTGGTGACCCTGCCTAGTGCTCTCCTGGCTGCCTGCGCTTGCTCCTGGAGTTGGCTGCCAGTGTTTGAAATACCTCAAGTAACTCTGAGGTTCCCTGTGAGAGGCTGTGGTGCATTGTGTATGTGTTAGACTATGGAAGACAAAGCACTCCTTTCAGTTGATAAAATCAGTCAGATAATGGGATTCTGACCTCATTGCACTAATTGCTGGGGAACAACTGTTAAAAAATGGGCCCCCTGCCCCCAGTCAGCTGAAGGCTTTTATGATAAGACAATTGGAGGGAATCTGTCGGAATTTAAGGTGGCTGTAGTTTAACTAGGCTAGGACAAAGGTGAGAATCTGTGGGAACTCATCCTGGTCAGTGTTGGAAACAGCACTGTGCTGCAGCTGAGTGCTGAAGGATGCTGTGTGTGGGGAAATGACCTCTTCATTCCTTGTTCTGGGCTGGCTGAGGAAGATTCTGTTTTCTTTTCTTGTACTTCCTCAGGAAGCTGTGTGTTTTGGATATTGACTTGGATTATGTTGATTTTTTTTAAGTGAATGATAAATATCACCCCCTAGATGCATAACAAACTGAAGAAATTCTTATAAGAGTTTCAAATTCTGATCGTTCTGATAAGCACTTTTAATTCTTGTTCCCACAAGTGCAATCAAAATGTATTGATTCTGCATTTAACCTTTAGAACCTGGAAGTTCAATAACATCCTACTGCTGAACTGGACTTCCCCAAGAATAATGGAAAATTAATTTTAGAAGCAAATAGAAATGCAGCAAGATGGGTGAGGTGTATGTATGTCTGGTTTGTCATTCTGAAGAGGAACTCTCTAAATATAATATTACAGATAATACTATATGTAATACAGTATTATAGAGTATATACAGAGTAAATATAGCATTTTTCCCCTTTTTTGACATGGCCCAATACTAGTTCTTCATTCTCATTTTTTGTGTCTTGAATAAGAACACTGTCACAGTTGTTACATTTTTTTCAGGATAAATAGGAATGCTTTTTGACATGAGCATTTTATTGTAAGTATGCTGTACACAACATGAGACTGCAGGCTTGAAGCTAAGCTGGTGTTCTTTCTGTGGTTGAGTTTGTGATCTGACTGTTCACTTCCTGTTGGTGAAAGAGCTCACAGCTGTCAGACACCTTTCCTCTGCCCACTGTGTTCTGTGCAGAACAGGAGCAATAAGCCCCCTGAGGTAGCAAAAGCAGTTGCTTCATTTTATTGTCCTTAGGACAGCTGTCAGTGCTGATCTGAAAAACCAGGCTGGTAAAGATGCTAAATGTAACTTAGTGCTTCCCACAGGAGGTTCCTTTTGTGTAGTCCAGAAGAAAATCTATTTTAGCTAGATATTATTTTCTTTGAAAATATAATAATCTCATTGACCTTAGTGAGGAATGTATGGGAATGGATGGCAGCTGTGGATATTTAAGACTTACATTTATCTATCAGAAATTACTGTTAAATTTTACTAAGACATTGACCTTAGTGAGGAATGTATGGGAATGGATGGCAGCTGTGGATATTTAAGACTTATATTTATCAGAAATTACTGTTAAATTTTACTAAGAAATAACATGGTTAAAAACTCATTTGACCTCACGTGTCAAAATTTGATCACAATTGAGGAAACAGTTCCTTAAAATCTGTCTTGCTGTTTGGAATACAATTCACTTCCTGTGAAAAGCAGGGGAGTTAGGGAACAATAATTCCTCCAGTAAGTCCCCCTAGACTTGGAAAGAAACATTGGGAAACTATTCTGGCTTGGATTTCAAGAATGTGTAGGAGCTCTGGCCTTAGTCTGAGCTGAGGTGTAGAAATCTAAAAAGTGTTAATCTGCAAGAAACCTGCCTTTGGGAATTTGCATTATTTTAAGCTAGAATACTGGTTTCTGTAGCTGTTGTTTGAAGCTTTCCAAATGTAAACTGGAACTTTCTTCTCAAGCCTGTGGGTGGCTTCAGTGCTGCTGCTGGCAGCAGCTTTTTCACCTGCAGTGCAGGTAAACAGAGCAATGCTATTTGCAGCATCACTGCACTGCTCAGTTCAGTAGCCAGTGGTTCTTTTTGGGTTGTGTTTTTCCTTCAGGATGCTTGGAAGAAAAGCATATGTGTGCATGTGCACACATACCCAGATATGTGTAAGAAGGTTAAAGTTGGATGAGAAAAGGCATGGTATTAAAAAAAGAAGAAAAAAGCACAAAAAACCCCAATAAAAACAACCAAACCAGCTCTTGAGAAGAAGGAAGTATGTTGAGAAGGAGAAGAAAATAATGTTGTTTGAAGGACTCTTATAAGCCCACAAAGGGAGCTTTCTGAAAATATGTTTACTTTGAAATGTTTATTTCTCAGGGCAATTCCAAAGATGAAAGAGTTGAACAAGACTTGATGTTTCCAGGATTCTGGGTAAATGATAAGTTTCATAACTTCCATATTGATGAATTGCAATGTCATGTATGACTCTGTCCTTTAAATAGTAACAAAACACCCAACCCACAAACAGATCCATTTTCCATATACAGAGCTAGGAATACTTATTGTCTCTAAAACAGTGTTTAGGATGAGCTTAAGGAAACTTTTCACTTTATTAAAGCACAAGCATCAAATACGTCACTGGAGTCATGATACCATCGTTCTTTCTATTCTTTTTGTTCTTAATATATGTGCTCAGTTCTGGGCTCCTCAGTACAAAGAAGACCAGGACTTGCTGGAGAGGGTCTGGCATTGGTCACAAAGTTGATGAAGGGTCTGGAGAATCTCTTATGAGGGAAAAACTGTTTAGTCTGGAGAAGACTGAGAGGGGAACCTCATTAATGCATATAAATAATCTCCCAAGTGCCAAGAGGATGGTGCCAGACTCTTCAGCGGTGCCCAGCAGCAGGCTGAGGAGCAGTGGCCATAAATCAGACACAAGAAGTTTCACCTCAGCATGAGGAGGAACTTCCATGGAGGGTGGCAGAGCTGCCCAGGGAGGCTGTGGGGTCTCCCTCTCTGGAGTCGTTCCAAAGCCACCCGGACACATACCTGTGTCACCTGTTCCAGGTGACCCTGCCTTGGCAGGGGGGTTGGACTGGATGATCTCCAGAGGTCCCTTCCAGCCTTAAAAATTATGTGATTCTGGGATGTAAAGTCATTGGTAATACAGATGCAGGAGTTTGCAATGTTGTCCACTTGCATTTCAAAGGTGTTACAGGGTCTCTGTTAAATTACTATAACTCTAGACTGGGGTATCATAGTATTCTCCTATATTCCTAGTTTTTGAGTGTTAGGCTGTATATATTTCTCAATTCCTGCTGAGTCACCTTGATTTTCATTAAATTAGTGGTGGATAGCATGAAAAATAGAACACTTTGGGTATGGCCTAAGAGCAGCATTGCAACAGGGACCTCAGCTGATGGTAACACAGGCTCATTCTTCTGCCTCAGCTGTCAGTGCTAAGTGGGGTGGGTACCTTCACAGGTCTTCTTCAGACTTCCCTTGGTCTTTTGTGAGTGAATGCAGTTCTTTACAGATCAGAAACTAACTCAAGTAAGCAGTTTGTGTCAAAGCCAACACTCACCTCAGACTGCCTTTGAACTGTTTTCACTGTTCTTGATTGGACTGTTTGGGCATGCAGAAAGAATGAAAATAACATATTACTTGCTTTGCTGTGTAACTAATGGATGTTTGATGTTTCCAAGCCTTGTGCATTTGAAATGGTGTATTAGTAAAATCTAGAGGAGGTGATGATAGCAATAGTGTGAACACAGAAATGAAGAACAAAATGGAAAGACTGAGCTTCTGCAGAAAGGAGAAAGGCTTTAGAAATGGCAGCCTCAGTGTGACTGAGCAGTGAGTGCCCTGTCCAGGTTTAGAAAGGCTGGTGAGTTTGTGAGATTGGTTTGGGTTTTTTTACATTTGTCTTGGGTTTTTTTATGAAGTAGTAAGTCTTCTCACAGTTCTCAGAAGCATGTTACATATGGAATTTTTTTTCTTACTCATGGCTTAGCTGTTATCTTGCCCTGCTCCAGCTCTGGGTTTGCCAGTTCTCCTAGATCCAGTGGGAGCGGTGCTGAGCTGGTTAAACTGGGTTTTATCAGTTTGTGCCATATCCAGAGCCACGGGTGTTGTTTGCCCTGTGCACCCAGCTCCAGCAGGGAGGCACCAGGACTCAGAGCCATGGAAATCAGGCACCCTGAGCCAAGGAGCTCGGTCTGTGCTGGCTCAGGGGCCTCTGCTGCTGACCCAGGGCTGGACCTGCCAGCGCTGCCAGGGCAGGCGCAGGAAATGAGCAGGGTTAGCTTCTCTTATTATTGCAGGTAAAAATGAGGCTGCCTGTTTCAATTACAATGTCAATTACAACTTTTGCCTTTATTGGATGTCTGTTGCACCGTCTTCTGAACAGGAGCTACTTAGAGCTTTTTGCTGAAGAAGTTTACTTGCAGAGATAAGTCTTCACTTGTTGATGAGATGTTTGGCCTAGAAGCTCTTGCCAAAACTAAGACAGAATGAGAACATCAGAAATAAGGAAGAAAATCAGTATTCCTTGACCGTTCAGCAAGCAAAACATTCTGTTTTGTTTCAAAGATGGCTTTGTGTGTGTCATTTGTTTCTGTTTTAGTATATATTTGGTCTGTGTTTAAAAAGCTGGAGAGAAATAATCAAATTCTGGGGTAAAGTTTAATCAATTTATAATGCAAATGAGCAACGTTTGGTACTGTATTGAGCAGAATTACAGCTGTTTGAATTAAATATGTCACAGTTAAGTTGCAACAGCACTTTCAGGAGAAATGAACCCTGAAAGAGAAATGAGCGGTAATGTGGCACATCCTGACCCTTGAAATTCAAGCACAGAATGTGGAGGAAAAGTGCAGAGCTTTTTGGCATTATGAGAAGAACTTGCTTTTTGAACCCAGTTGCAAATTCTAATGTTCTGAAGTTGGATAAAGTTTTCAGAGGTCTTGTTTGTGAGAGTAAACACTCCTACTGCTGTTCCTTGTGATACAGGAGTGGATTAAAAGTTGGGAGTACTTTTTGTTGTAGTGACTGAGTTACTGTAACTGAAGCGAATGGAGAGCAAAGTAGATTTTCAGAAAACGAGCATCTCCACGTTGCAGGGATTTTTGTGTTCTGCTTTTGTTCTTTAATTAGTGGATTGCATGTTTATGAGGGGAGTGGGTATGGAGCAAAATACTAGACACTCCCTCTGGAAAGGTAGAAAATGAAGCAGCAGGATGTTCACTATGCGTTTCCTGCTGCCTTCCTGCCTGTTTCCAGGCCTTGGGCTCTGCTGGGTTTTCCTCCCTCATGCTATTTTGTCCTTTCCAAATGTTTGCTTGTCGTGGCACACTAAGTGGTGCTCTTTCAAGCAGAAATGCAGGTATGTCAATATTGTCATAATGTTACTGTTTAATCTAGTTACCTTAGAGAGGACCTTGTAATTTCTGCAGTGCTACTGTTCACCACAGTAATTAGCCTACACTAAACTGCAGTCCATTAAATTTGACCTGTGTGCATAACACAATAGCACAGGTACTGTAATCTCTAGCTGGGTGTTAATGAATTAGTGGTAATCTGCATACAGTTAAAACCAGCTAAAAGGAGAGTAAGTATAAATGTCAGAATATAAATACAGCTGATTGGACTGGCTACATCTACTACAATCTTTATGAGCAACCGAGAGAGCTTATATGACAAATGCTGCTTGTAATCCTTCCCTTGGAACCTGTAACTTCAAGCTCTGTAATCTATTTTGCCTATTCTTCCCCTCACCCCCTTCCACAGGAGCACAGGAAGTTCAGCTGTGACATATAAAGGCAGGAAATGTGTAATGAATGAGCCAGGCCAACTTCTTCTGTAGCTATTCTATATGAATATTAATGCTGCTTTTGAATGTAAGTTTCTGTTGTGTTATTATACAACTATTGAAAGTGAAGTCTAATCTTTGGTTTTTTTTTTTTTCTTCTTAGAGCACAACAATGGAAGAAACAGCTATATGGGAACAACACACAGTGACTCTTCACAGGGTGAGTTCATACAATTGGCTGTGTGTGCCTAACGCAGGATACTGGTAGGTTTTGAAAACAATAGGAAAAAGCCAGATGTCAGGAAGTAAAAAGAGAGGAAACTGTCATATTCTCTTGTTTAAATTTAGAAGTGTTGTAAAAGCTCCATGTGATAGCTCTATTTGTTTGTTGGGTTTCAGAGATAAGCCTGCCTACGAATAACCATGCTAGAAACCAAGCTTTAGATTACATCTGAACCTAACTGAAGGCAGGCAGAAATCTGTGTTCATTCATGGCAGTGCTGTAACTATGTGTGAAAGTTTTCAAACTTTATTTGCAGAGACATGAAACAATGTAGTTGCATATAAATAAATGTATTCGAAGCTGTCTTGTTTGCTTGCTTACTTTCTTAAACCACTGGCTGGAAGTAGTGGTTCTGGGTGGTCAGAATGTGTACCCTGCACAAAGGAATGTGTGCTGGGAACCAGTGAATAGCCAGACTGCTTTTGCATTTAGACTGACTCCTCTTGTTTGAGTTAGTCCTGAATTAAACTGAGTTCTGATGCAGCTATCAGCTATCTGAAGCTGTACAAGAGAGTCAGTAAGGGATTTTTTGCTTAGGAAAGGTCAGAGCAGGGTGGGATGCCATTTCTGGCAGCAAGTTAGTATTAAAGCAGCCATGGAATCATGGTCCAAATAGCTGTATTCATCCCAAAAACAGGGAGATGTGGAAGTGTTTTCTCAAGGGAGAAAGTTATATCATTTGTCTTCAGTTCATCATAGAATAAAGGCATTTTAAAATTGTAGCTTTGATGGGATAAATGGACAAAAGTGCGTATAGGTCAGCTGGGCAGATAAAATGTGAATTCTCTGTCAGACCTGTTAGCTGTTGATGTAAAGGCTTTAGTCTTGTTGATTCAATGTAACTGTTTGGGCAGGTGCCCTTTTGTGAAGGGAACAGTTACACTCAGTGTCACCAGGAGGCTGACAAAGTATCCCAGCTCTGACTGCAGCCACATGTGGAAAGGAAAGTATAAATCAAAATGGAAATGTGTAGTGATGTTTATCTAGGCTACCCTTTAAGCTTCCAACAGTTTTTAGGTCGAAAAGTTTTTGAGCAAGAAGTGTTATTTCTATATATAATTAATTGTCCTTGATGTTTTCATGTTGAAGCTGTCCTGTCATCCCTGTAATCTCTCTAAACTTCAGGTTTTTCACTTGTATTACTGATTAAATCAGTACTGCTTTATAGTCAAAACCAAACAAAAATTGCCATAGTAATACAAGGTTGGCTCATAGGCTTGGTGATAGCTCATTTTCTCTTAAAGGGGACCTTTTCCTGATCAGTTGGAGCAGTAATTTCAGTGGCACCAGAAGTGAGACATTTAGTCCGTGCAAAAAAGGCATAATGAAATGCCTTTTGGTGTACCTTGAACAAAATTTTAAGTAACTGGTAGGATCCAGAGATCTTGTTTTTGGTTGCACTTGCAGCAAAGTCAGAAGTTCTTTTATAGCATTGATGTGAAAGTAGGATTTGATTATAATTTTGGTTATGATCTTCTATGTGCCAAAATTCTGCCAGCTCCTCTGGTATGACTTGTTTTGTTACCTGATTAAGTAGCTCTTAGTTAGGTGTTGAAAGCTGATGATATGTACTGCTAATAACTTCAGTAGCATTTAGTCAGTTAAAAACAGTTATTTCAATCTGCCAGATAACAAAACCAAACCCCTTATGCTAATATTAAACAAATATGTGCTTAGAATTATCCTTAACACAGGGAGGAGGTTTACTAGTGAATTCCAACACTACTCATTAGGAAGTTTTTTGGGAAGTAGAGGCTGGAATTTCTCACCGAGATGTTTTGTTGCCTTTCTTTACATCCTTCCAGTTTCCTGGACTGGACTGCTACTTAACTCTAAGAGATTGAGCCAGTCTCAGATACAGTTAAAGTTTATTAGGTAGCTACAGTTTATCTTTCATTGAGAGGTCTTCTGGGTTTATATACTTAATTGCAAAGTACTTGAAGGAGCAGCCATGCCCTTTGTATGTCACAAGGTTTTTTCCTACTTGGAGCTAAGTTCTGTGTGTCTGTGGGAGATGTGTGTCCTTGCCCAAAGCACAGAAACCAGCTATGTATCTATCTTTTTGCCTGTCCCACACTGCATTTCCATGGGAAGGTAGAATAGTACAGCTCTCTTTTTTTTGTCTTTTTTTTCTACAACATCTGACAGCTGAAGTTCTGATAGAAGGAATTTTTTAATGCAGTTTTACTTAAGGTACATGTTAGTATCTTGTATAATCTGTAGTGATCAACATCTTGCTATTTCCAGACACATCTAGGAGCTAGGCTCAGTTTTCAGAGAGCAGTTCTGATAATCACTTGTCTCTCAAGATGATGGTAGGCAGCAGGATAAAATGGAAAGTAGGTAGGCTGATTTTTACTAGAAGGTTTCTTATGTGACGTCTTAAATTTTCAGAAGGATTTAGGATTTGATTTTTGAATTGGGAGTGTTTCTGAAGACCTTGATTTATCTCATTAGAACCTCTTTATCTGACTTGTAGGCCCTTTTAACTGCTGTCTCTGTGTGAGACTGCATTGTTTCAGGGCTTCTGGAAGAGAACATCAAAGTATGAAACGTAGTCATCTCCATACTGGTGATTTGATTTGGAGATCTACTTCTAAAAGTAGTATGGCAAGCAGCAAGATAAGGTTTACAGTGAGTTTCTGCTGTCCTTAGCCTGATGTTTGTATTCATTACCATAAGTGGAGAATTCTAGAAATATTTTTGTTTATGGTGAAGGAAAGATAGAGAATGTTTAAATGAAGTTTGACATAAATGTCTTTGTTATTATCTCTTTTCTCCCTTTTCTTCCCCACCCAAATACAGTACAAACTAAGTTCTGGTTTTTAAAATAATGTAAAACTAAAAGCAGGAGTGTCATGAGAGGAGAAATATTACTGTTTTGAAAGGGTTTTTAGTAACGTATTTGTGTAGGCTATTATATATTCTCTTTGACTTTAAAAAATAAAACTGAAAAAAACCATCAGCTCTGGCCATGAGTGGACACTTAAGATCCTCCTTCATGGCACCAAGTTTCATTTAATTCTTCCATCCCAGCCACGATTTCTGGTTGATCTATGTGGTATGTATTTTGAAAACAAGTCCATTCATACTCTAATGAATTAAAATGGATGTAAAAGAAGCAGTAAAGTGTGCCCTTCCCCAGTCCCCCACACTTAGATCAACTTCCTTCTTGGCAACAGTGTGGACTAACTGCTTCTGAGCAGTGAATCTCCAAATCTGTATTTTGGTACTGTTCATATTCACTGCTTACAGGCACATCTGAAACATCTTTTTATGACCTCTGTTTTGGGAGGAGATAGGAAACAGGTTGGTTTTGGGCAGTAATTAATGTCCAAAAAGCTGAACATCATGTGTCTTGCAGCCAGATGCAGACTGCCATGTTGCCTCTGCTGTCGCTGTAAGGTTATGAAACTCCTTGCTAAAGCTGGGTCATGTTTGTTAAAAAGTCAGAAAAAGAGAAGGTGAAGTCCGCCAGCACGAAGTGTGTGCTCTGTGAAATAGAGGGGTGAGATTGACCCAAACCTGCTCTTTTCCATCCAGTGACCGCATTTTGCGCAGTTGAAAATTGCAGAATAAATTCCTGAGTAAAATACAGCATTTAAATGGTAATATCCTCAAAATGTTTTCTGGGCAATGGTAAAAGAGCTAGATGGTTTGCAGATCAGTTATATTTAGAAAGCTTATTTCCCACCCTCGCTGCTTCCAGGCAGAAATGTAAGCATCATTGTTGTATCTTGAAATATCTAACAGGAATAACTTTTCAGAGGCATTGACCTTGCTGTAGTGGCAGGTCACCCTAGAGGGAAGGGATTGAAGCAAATTACTTTTGTTAAGATGCAGATGATTTGCAAGTGCTGACAAGGTTTTGATGTATTTAATGGTACAAGTGATCTTGGTATTATTCGTAAGAACTGAGCCTGCAGTCATACTACTGTGTGCTGCAGTCCTGTCAGTTCCTGAGCTAGTGAGGTCGAGCTGGGTAAATACCATAATGGGAAAACTCAAAGAAAGTGTTGCAAGAAGTGATATAGGGGTTTGAGTCAGAGTTGCAGCTCAGTGGAATGGTTTGTTGTGCTTACTGAAGATTGAGGTCTTGCTGATGACCGCCTAAGGTCCAGGCCATAAAAATGAAAATAAGAACTGTAATCTCTTGGAAGAGACTGGGTAGTTACTCCAAAACTCTGTATTCTAAAACTGTTTATTTTTAATCTGTCTCCTGTTACTGGATTGCATAGCATTGATTGGTTCATTGATCCTGTCTTTCAAAAACTTGTTTTGATCTCCTGGGATGTTTTTGTCTTTGGTGTGAGAATGCAAATTGTGACCATTAGACACTGGAAAGAAAAAATATTTCTCTTGTTACATTATAGGCCCCTGGATTTGGATTTGGTATTGCAATATCTGGAGGAAGAGATAATCCTCACTTTCAGAGTGGTGAGACATCAATAGTTATTTCTGATGTGCTGAAAGGAGGCCCAGCAGAAGGACTGCTACAGTAAGTGCCAAACTACCTGGATGCTGATTTGGGAGCACTCATCTTTGTCACTAGTAGCTTAACCTCCCAGCTGTTTTGGTCTCAAGTTGTCTGTACCTGTTGGTGTAGTACGTTTTAATACTGGCAGTTTGCTTAGGGGCACCTATTCACCAATATTTTCTTCTTGGCATAAAGTATTTATACTGTGCCTTGTGATGTTTTTCATGTAGAGAAAATGACCGTGTTGCAATGGTTAATGGCGTTTCAATGGATAATGTCGAGCATGCATTTGCTGTTCAGCAGCTGAGGAAAAGTGGGAAGAATGCCAAAATCGTAAGTGAATGTCTTGAAGATTTGAAGTTCCATAGTCATAGAGCACAAGTGAAATAGTGTAATGTCTGCCATAAAATACAGGCATGATGCAAGGTACTTGAATAACACCTGTGTGATGTTTCAGATTTAAGTGATAATAATTGTCTGTTTATCAAGTGGGTCACTCACAATGTTGTTCAAATGTGAATGCTGATGGTTGCATAGTGTGGCAGGGGATAATTCAGACTCCTTTTCTTTATTGGTGAAGTTCTTTTCAGATTGCCAAATTGTGGCAAGTCAGCTTTGTTTAATATTTGTTTACTTTGTTGGATACACTTTTACTGAGTTTTTCAAAGGCTGGTGTATGCTAAAGGACAAGCTGTTCAGGCACTAACAGTTCTTTTTGTGCTCAGTAAACAGTTAGCCAAAATAAAGTATAATTACCTTAATTCCTATAATTTTGTAGGCTTATTCTAAGTGGATGGTTTTTGAACTTTTGCAAAACAAAACAGGTCATCAGCAAAGGGTAGTAATCCAGCTTTCTGTAGAAGTTTGGGGGTTATGTTACAAAAAAATAAAAAATGCACACTATTTAGAACTTACTAAATTAATAAAATCAGACTTCTAGTGCTTATAGAAACGCTTTTCTGCTGACACATTTTTAGTGCATTTATGTGCTTTAATGCAGTTGCAAAGAAAGTGTGATGTTTTGCATTTATAGATTTGGCAGCAGTTCTTTAAAGCTTACAGAAAGCAATGTGTGGCAGGCTGTGCAGGGCTTTCAGTATCTTAAATATTTGGTGTGTAGATTTAAGTAAATAAAAGTAATTAATGAAAACCATGGTAGAACTTGGTGTTGTTCTGTAGTGCATAGCAAACAAATCTCTGAACAAGGCTGCCTCATATTCTGGAACCAGCTGTCTATGTTGTACAAACTAACTTTGAACTTCGCAGAGCGACTGCTCCCCGTCCTCCATGTCTTGCATAAACTTTTTTTTGGAAGACTGGGAGACTTCAAAGTTGAGGAGAATCACTGTCAATACCATACTGAGTATGCACTAGATTACAAGTTAGCAAAAAAGGGTTTTAGCTGTGCCAGTAACTGATTTTGTGGTTTTAAGCAAAGAGAGGGCATTCAAATATGCAGCTCTGAAGGCAGAATATTGTATTGTGCTACAGAGGCTGTTGATTGTTACCCTTTTGCCACTTGTGCAAAAACATTAAAAAGGACTAAAAGAACTGTAAAAACAAGTTTCTCATAATCTGTATTGATAACAATAATCCTGTATTAATGGGATATAATTTTATAATGGGGATGCAACAATTCGGAGCATTCACCAGTACATTCATGTTTTGAATGCTGAGATTAGCTTGGCTTCTGACATTTAGTAACACCATTAGCATTACACAGCCAGAGGCTGATTCCTGCTGTTGGGTTGCAGACTATCCGAAGGATGAAGAAAATTCAGATTCCGGTGACTCGGCCAGACCCTGAACCAGTGTCTGAAAACGAGGATGACAGCTATGATGAGGAGATCCGGGATCCCAGGAGCAGCCGCGGTGGTCCCAGTGCCAGCAGGAGGCACGAGAAGAGCTGGGTCAGAGATCGCAGCGCCAGCAGGGAGAGGAGCTTGTCTCCCAGGTCAGACAGGAGGTCTGTCACCTCCAGCCAGCCTGCAAAGCCCACCAAAGTCACACTGGTGAAATCCAGGAAAAACGAAGGTAATTTGTGTGTGCATCTCTTGCTAAAACTTCTGCTGATTCGGAAAGGCCAGCTGCTTCACGCAGTGTTGGGTTAAAGGCTGTGTGGGCTGAATGAACAGTGCTGTTGCCAGTTTGCCCATTTTACCAGTAGCTGGCTCAAAACTTAAAAAGTTTGAGCTACTGTATTTCTGGTTCTGTTTTTCATATTCCAAAATCTGTGTGCTTAGTTAAGGGTAAAGTATTGTACAGTGTGAATAAATTCCAACTGCAGCCACCATCTGGTAGTCAGCAGCTACATACCTACACTTTAGCTGTAGTGGGTGTCTTGTTTGGAAGACGAAAAATTGTAGGTAGCACTCAGTTAAGCTGTTGAACCACAGCTCTGATTATAGGTGGTGTTAGAAAAAGAGACTGATACAATGGTAAAGCTATAACATATCCTGCTACAGCCCATTGTGTGCCAGGCTAACTCTCCTCTTTGTGTTGCCTGTGTAAACACTGTATAAAGCAGTGTTGTAAATCTCCAGATTCGTCCCTCTTTTCTACTATAACTTCATCAGTTTTCTTTTTCTTTTATTATAAAGAGTATGGTCTGCGTTTGGCAAGTCACATATTTGTGAAAGAAATATCACAGGACAGCTTGGCAGCAAGAGATGGCAATATCCAGGAAGGAGATGTTGTACTGAAGGTACAGTGTATGGTGGTGATGATTGTTGAAAGGCAAAACTCACTGTTGCTCTGCCTAGAATTGGCTATGTCAGTAACATGATTATAGTTAATAGAAGGTGTGTCACTTTTCATTAAATTATTTCAAAGATCAGATTTAATATGAATCAACTTCCCTAAGGAAACTAAAATTACTAAGCCCTTTTGGTATTATTCCCAAAGTGTTATTCAGACAAATAGTGCCTACTGTAAATACATGATAAAGACTGTTGGAAAAGGTATGAAGCTTTGCTTAGTTATAAGTAAAATGTAGTGGAACTGTGCTATTGTGCAACACTAAAACTTGCCTTCAGGTTAATTTTTTTGTTTGGTTGGGTTTTTTTAGAAATAAATATACCCAAGGGTTAATTTTTTGTGCCCTGTCCCTGGCAGTGCCCAAGGCAAGTAGATTGGGCTTTAAGCATCCTGGTCTAGTGGGAGGTATCCCTGCCCGTGCCAAGGTGGTTGGAACTGGATGATCTTTGTGGTCCCTTCCAACTGAGGCTATTCTATGATTGTAATTCATATTAACAGTTTTTATTTCGAGATAGTGCTGTGGATGTGTTGGTGCAGACAAATGGACTGTTCTTTGCTCTGTTGAGTAAAGCAGTGCTGGTTCAAAAAACATAACTAATCGTTTACAAGTTCTGTATTAGTGCTAGAAGCTTTGACTTTGAAAGTTGAAAATAATTTTTTATATTATGCAATATTTTGGATGAGCCCAATGGTCTTCCATTGTATTATGGTAATTTGATAAGTATTTTAACTACTTCTAAATATCATCAGATAGAACACTTCCCTTTTTGATGGAGATTCACTGGGGTTTTTTTAGTAAGTTTATATCTGTTCTTTTTTCCTGCTCTATTCCAGATAAACGGCACAGTGACGGAAAATATGTCCTTAGCAGATGCCAAAACATTAATAGAAAGGTCAAAAGGCAAATTGAAGATGGTTGTTCAGAGAGATGAACGAGCCACGCTGTTGAATGTCCCTGATCTTTCTGACAGTATTCATTCTGCTAATGCTTCAGAAAGAGATGGTGAGTATAAAAACTTGATTTCTAAAGAGGAAAGAACTCCCTATGTTGTAAAGATGTGAAATACCTAAGTGGGATGAGAGGGTGGGGAGGAGAAGAGTTAGGAGTAAGATTGTAATATGGGTAAATTTTTATTAGAATGTGATTGAAATCCACTCCTTCAAAAACTGTGGAGGAAAATATACAGTCCCTGTTCTTGTGGCTGTTCTTACAGGAATATTAAGTTTGTTTTTGTGTGATAATAAGCATAGACTTAACATCCTCATGAAAATTCTCTGCAAAAGCTTATTCCCATTTAAGCAGGTCATGCCACCATTTAAATTACAATCATTTCATGAAAAAACAACTTTTATTTAACAGACATTTCAGAAATTCAGTCGCTGGCATCAGATCATTCCAACCGATCACATGACAGGCCCCGCCGCAGTCGTTCACGATCTCCTGACCAGAGGTCAGAGCCTTCAGACCATTCCAGACATTCTCCACAGCAGCCCAGCAACGGCAGGTGATGGCAGCATTGTATTATTTTTAAATCAACTATTTAATGTAACATATAAGTTGTAGGAGTGCTTGGATTTATATGGTAATAAGTGTGAAGCAGACCTATGGAGGCAATAATATGACATTCTTTGTTTCAAGAAATGCAGATAATAATGATCTGAATATTTTAGACTTGAGGAGAAAGTGAACCTTTCTTTAGTGTTACATCTTCTTTAAACATAATCATAGAGCATGGTTGTATGAATGACAATGTAAGTTTGATAGCAATATGTTACTGAATAATGTGTAGTTGTATTTTGGTTTTAGAAAGCAGTTAGCTGCAAGTAGATTTGAGATGACCTGTAGCACAGTTCCTGTTGCATGTCCAGCCTGGGTAAACTTGCTGAAATATTGCTTTGTTTAGGCACGGGGTTATCTTATATTTCTGAATACATTTAGTTCCTGCAAAACAAGGTGTATCTCACAGCAGGTTTAGCTTTTACACTCTATTTTTAATATTTGAACCTGGTAATGGAACATTGGTTATAATTCTTCATTACATAAGTCTAATTTTATATTAATTCAGAGACAAGTAATATACTGTATGGTTTGGAATTTTTCCTCCTGAAATCTGAAACTTTAGTCCTGAATTACAAATCTGCCCAGTTTTGCATTTCAACAGTTTGGAAACAGACATTCTAATTTACTGAAATAGCATTTCAGTGTTGGATTTCAAATTCTATTAAATATTTGAAAGAGAAGAGTTTCTCTTTTGACTGCTCATAATATGATGGAGCAGAAATTAGATTTGATCTGTGCAGATGTCTAATTCGGAGCCTCTATTTGAAGATTTTTAGATGCTGTTCAAAAACTCTGAAAAAACAAATTGCAGCTGGCCATTTCATTAAAGATATGCCTGATTGCTTATGAATAAAATTGGTTTGCCCAAGGGGAAAATAACACCTTCGAGGCTTTTATGATATAACTAAAGAGGGAGATTGTACCTGCATGTACCCCTGCTTGGGGTTATGGGTTACAGACGTTTTTGCTTCTCTTATGTGTGCATTGTTCAGAGGGACCACAAGGCATGAAAGCTTGTTTCCAAGCAGGAACCACATTCATGGAAAACACTTAAAAACAGGGTCCCAGAGGCAGGGCTTTGATTGAGAAGGTTGTGAGATCTCTGTCCTATTTCGAAACTGTTTCTTGACATGCATTTCTAGTGCAGACTGATAAGGCTTGTGGAGGGAGGAACAAAAAAAAAAAATAAAATCTATCAGAACTGTAAATGTGACTGACTTAGCCTGGTGTCAGTGCTTTCCTGTCCTATTGCAGTGCTTAGGTAGATGGTCACTTCCTCCCTGTAGACCAAACTGTTGGAAGAATCAAATCTTCCCCGAGAGGGAACTTTGAAGTTATCTCAACTCTGAATGCATCCGTTATATCTTCTGTATGAGCAAGAGCTCCTTTGGCATGGCTTGACTTCCTTTGCGCCATGTCCCTTTCAAGATCAGAAAATCTGGGCCCTGAGCCATGTAAGGAAAAACATGTTGAGAGCAACTTCTCTTTGAAATGGTTGTTTGTGCAAATTTAAATCTACTGTAAGATCATATTAGTTGTTAACTACTTACTCTTTTTTGAATTTGGAAAATCTGGAGGAAGAAAAAGGCTTGAGAATGGGCTGAGGAAGAAATGTGCAAAAAGTCTTCCAGCTAAGCTTAAGGAGGTTGTTAAAAATGTATTGAAGATAATGAGTCTTTATTTAGCCACTGTTCTGCCAAGTGTTTGTATGTTAATGAGAAGGGAAGTTCCAGGGGAATCCTCTTAGTCCTTTCATACAAGCTTGAGCACAGACTGACATTTCTTAGTTGGCACCAGAGTACAGAAATCTGCTAACAGATCTGCCTCAGTATTGCTTTGGGGTCTGATGGGGTCTTCAGTGTTGTCCACCTTTCAGTATTCCTCACTGATATGTACATCAGGCTGCTTGAAATGTTCCTGGATATAGGGTTTCTAGAACAATTGCTGTGTGATCATTCTGTAAAGCATTAAGTAGTGATTTATTTTTCTTTAGACTAAACAAAGTTCACAGATGTCTCTTCAACAGTCTTTTAAAAACTCAAATTCTAAAACATTTTCCTTACTAAGAGAAAGGGCTAATTTTGCTTTGTATCATCTATGAAGAATTGTACTTAAAAAGTTAGAATGAGCAAAAGAGATCTCTGCAGCTAAGCTGGAGACTACCTCAGGAAAAGTGTCACATATCCTTTCTTAGCTGTGTGGTCTTACTGCTGGCACTAAGAAGCTGTTGAGCTGGGTAAGCTTTTGGTGTGACCCACCTTAAAGATGGGCATTTAAAGCCAGGTGCTGCCGAACCTCCCAGAGGATATCTCTGGGCTGCCCTTTACTAATTGAAAGAATTCCTGCTTGGGAACTCTGTCTGCTATGCTGATTGGAATGGCAAAAACATCCTCTGATGTGTTTAACACTTCAGCCTCAGCAAGAAAGATTTGGTAGCTTGAAGAAATCACTGTCGAGATCATCATTATTTGTGGAAGGATGAAGCTGACTTCTGTAATACCATTGTCAATTTATATGTAGGGTGAGAGATTGGTTCTGTTCATTTTCAAAACAAGATGAAAAACCAGAATGTAAGATAAAAATCAGCCCTATTTTCTATGTCTTTAGGAAGATGCTACTTTGCTCTTACTCTTCTTATGCTAAATAGCTTGAAATGTGCTAAAAACACACTTGGGAAGAGCCTGCAAGTTCGTATTTTCCATAATTTTCTGTAGACACAAACATTGTGTGTTGCAGGTCATCTCTTGTTCTGCAGTAGTAGCGCTAACGTGTAGCTGATTGTGTTTTGGAATTTTAAAATGTTTCTGGTAAGCACACTTTGAAAAAATGTCAGGGAGAGGAAGTGAGGTAAAGGGGGCCCTGACACAGCACAGATGTTAAACAATAGTGTCACAGTGCACACAGGGAACAACACTTTTGTCTCTTGGGAAGTGCAGCTGTCAGTTTTTAATGAGTTTCCCTCACCTGGAACCAGTGGTGGCATCAAGTTGTTCCCTATATCATCTTGTAATGTGAAATATTCAGGGCTTACTGGACAGTTTAAGCAAAGTCAAGGAACAGAACCTACTCCTCTGCTTTTCTGATGTTTCCTTTTTGTTCTATCAGCTTTTTCCCATTTAAAATTTCATGTCTCAGGTAGAGTAGACCTGAACTTTTGCAGGTTTTTGAGTTGGCAGGGTGTATTTGCCTGCACACAGAGCAGCAGCCCAGGAGCCTGTGGCTTCAGATCTCACCTGACTATTTTGTGCTGTGCCCTCAGTGTCTGTATTTTAGTTACTGTTCTTCAGAGCTTCCACATTTGCATTCTCCTGATGTGTACAGGAATCAAAGCAGCATAAAATTACACTGGGTTTGGACTGTGTAGGGGAAATGTAAAATAAATTTGTCTTTGTTTAGTAACTATAGTATTTTTTGCCTTATTTTTAAAGCAAAACAGATAATATTCTTGCTTTGGAATAATGCTCCTTTTAAATGTTAGGAGATGCTTGGAAACAGGTAGAGAGGGCTCATGGGGAAATTTACTGTAGTGTCTGATTAACTGGTGCTCATTATCCAGAAATCTTAGGGGAGTAGAATTAGTTGCAGCTTACAACATTACAGAACTTTTTTGTTTCTAGAACACTTAGCATGCATTTAAATAGCTAAATATATTTATCTGTTTTTAATAAACAAGGAACTATTTTCAAGGGAACAACCAGTCCAGTCATGTTTTAGTCTGGCACTGTCTAGCTTATGCACCTAAACTGGAAATCCAAAAGAGGAATAAGAAAACCTCTTGCAGTGATGTTTGGGAATGAGTAGAAGGATAAATGCTTACTTTTAATTTTGTTAGACATAGTGGTTTTAGCATCCTTTGAACCAACTGTGGGAGCCTCCAAAAGGGAGTCTATCTGGATAAAAAGAGGCATGAATAGGGATTTTACATAAGCTACTGTGCTTGTTTTTATCAATGACTTAGAACAAGATGGTTGTTTATAATGCAAGAGTGCTTCTCTTCACAGTTTGTTGTAGTGATTGGAGTACTTTCCTGTGTTCTGTTTAGCTGCCTTCAGGCACATGGTTTCAAAACTGGCAGAGGAATGCACTGAGAAGTTGTAGTATGTCTTGGCTGAATAGCTAAGTGTTGTTTCTCATATTTTAGACTTCATTTTGCTTCAGGAAAGCACATTCTACTTGTGTTTCAGTTTTTGTAATGTCTTTTATTCTTTACTGTGTGTCTTGGATGAGCAGACTTGCTGGAATCTGTTTTCTGAAGTCATGTTTCTGACTCTTGAAGCATTATTTCTGATGAGGATCTTAACAGTCTTAACTCTGAATGGGGATTTGATCCATTTGTGCTTCATGGGCAGTGATGCTCTTAATTGCCCAGTAGCACCATCTAGCTGTTAGTAGTGCAGAGCTTCTCTCTTTTTTCCCTCCAGTACAGACTTCTTCTGTATGAGAGCAGATGGGTTTGCACCTACTGACCAAGCCATTGTTATTCTTGAGAAAATACCTTTTTCCCCTTTTCTTGTCAAGTCAGTCTGGTATTTATGAAGGGCTGCTGTTTGTGTCCGTCTTATTTCAAATATTCTTTAAATCCTTGCTTATTTGCCAACTCCCAGGAAGAAAACTTTATTTTTCTAGTTCATTATTAATATTCATCTGTTCCAACCCTATTAAATTATTTAGTGTTCATCAGATAGCAGTGTAGTGGTTAACATTTCAACAGGCAGCACATGTTCAGTTCTGCTGTAGTACAGCTGGTGGCTGTAGCTCAGTGCAACAAGACAAGAATAGCTGATCTTTTGAACTCAAGGAGTAGAAATTACATTCTGTAGAATTTTCCTCGCTTTCATCATTTAAAAACAAGAACTTACTTTAACTTGTCTGAAATTCCTTCAGTTTGTGCTCCAAGTCTGTGTAAGAAATGTATAAGAAGCAACAAATTGTCTTTTGACTAAGATGTGTGGATGAGAAGCACTCCTCTCTTGTCATAGCTGGGAATTGGAGGCCTTATCCTCTGAGGAGATGAAAAATGGGGGACATATTACATGGGCCTTGGCAGGGCTTGGCAAGGAAAAAAGGTGCCACACCAGCAGCACTTGTGTTTCAGGGCAGCTGACACACAAAGGAGCAGATAAATTATCTTGATCACAGCGAAGTCTAAGAATTAACTCTAAAAATCCATGATTTCTATAGGAAGGGGTGAGGTAAAGACTATTGTAATTGATTTTCCTCCTTTCTTCCCTTTGCTTCTCAATTCTTTATGTGTCTGTCAATATACAGCATGTGTGTGTGACCTGTGTGCTTGAAGCAGAGAGCTTGAAGGTTTAGAGTCCGTGTCCCATGTGCTGCTGCTCTCTTCACTGCCATGACTAGGGAGTCCTTTGTTAATGAGCTGTTAGGGACAAAACACCAGGATTTAGAAATGGTAAAAACTATTAATAATGTGTTAGTCTAAGAACAACACCTTCCTAAATAGTAATGGTGATCCCTTACCCTCAACCTGATGAATGAAAGTGTTTATTCTCTAGTCTTAGTAGACTGAGATGGTAGAAGCAGTTCTGTCTGCAGAGTGGAATCTTTTTTTCTAATATAGTCATCGAAGCAGAGAAGATGAGAGAATAACTAAACCAGGAGCTGTCTCTACACCTGTAAAGAATGCAGATGATATTTCTAAAGCTGTGGAAGAGGTGACAGTTGAAAGAACTGAAAAACAAACTCCACCACTCCCAGGTAACAATGTTAACATATATTAATTATGTATGTTGTTGAGAGTGGATGAACAGTAAAGACTGTTCTTTTTGCTCTTGCATGTTTGTGGAATGACTTTCAAGTCTTAAAACAGACCAAGTCCTGATTATTCTTATTTCTGGATACAAACAGTCTTTGTAACCATAATCTCATTTATATCTTAAGAGTTTTGGTACTGAAAACCTAAGTTGTGGGGTCTGTCTTTATATAGGGGTCAGATTTCAGTGTTTAGGGTTGTAGTTACAATTGATGGTTGTAAAGAGTTTTGTACTGATTTCTCGGACAAGGTTAAAATCTGTCATTTCTTTTCTGAGTGTTCAGCAGTAAATGTGTTCTTATGGGTTACTGTAGCAGACTATATTTATAACAGCCATGTATTTAAGCCTGTTTAGAGCTACTGTTTCCAAGATAAACTCAAAACACACTCCAAAGTGCTTTGTTCATGTAGCACTTAACTGCAGTCAAGGACAAAGAAGTTAACAGGTTAACAAATGCAGTACAGCTAATCAAACCAGAACAAAATCTTTCCTTTTTCCCAAAAGGAAAGGGTAAGCTAAATGGCAGCAGATAAAAGCCAGATGGTGTAAAAAAGGGAAAAAAACCAAAAACAAACAAAACAAAGATGATACAGGACAGTGTTCCAGGCAGGCTGGCACTTACAAGATTTTTGTTTACAGAATGAGGCACTTCAGTGAAATTACAAGTGGAGAAAGGAGCTGTGCAGATGGTTTAGAGGGAGCTGTTACAGAAGGGCTGGGTGCAATGAGAGAAGGCACATTCAAGCTTGAAAATATTTGAGGACCTAAGGGATGAGTAGTGACACTGCTGCATGTAGTAGTCAGTAGATTAGTGAAGAGCTGGAAGGGTTCTGGTGTTGATAGACTCTGAAAGATCTTGAAAATAAGAACAGTAGGTTTTCTGATACAACAGCCATTATTAAAAAGAAGGTCATAAGAGGGGACCTTTGACAGCACTGTCATGAAGAGAGGCAAATGAAGTAATTTATATTTGTCAAGATAGAAAAGGATGTGATAGTGAGATTAGAAAGATGAATTCTACATTTGTGTAAGATACTGAAGATTAATAATTGGCATAATACCAATCCAGCCAGATAGGTGACCCTTAAGATGGTTCTTAATCCAAAATAATGTACTGATAATTGGTCTGAGGGACTAGCAAAACAGTGATAAATAGTGTGGGGTTTTGTTGGTTGGTGGGAAAGGACAAATGTTCTATTCTTGCATGAATGGGAAGAGGCACATGGAAATACTTCATTTAGGTGGGAGGAGTTGTAGGCCAGTACATAAAGCTAATATTTACATTAATGTCTGCAGATAAAATTCACTTGCCCAAGAGAAACTGAGATAAAAAGGTGTAGCAAATGGCGTAATCCTTTAACAGCCTCACAAAAGCTCTAGGGGAATGAGGATCCTTCCAAGACTGTAATGAAAATGTTAGAGAAGTGGTTGGCAGAATCTGTGATGGTTTGTTGCTTAGACTAGGCATAAGGGCAAATTGACTGTCACAGTTGATTGTGTCAAAGAAGGGTGGGAGGAAAGTATTTTTCGGGAGGGATCATCAGAGGCTTAGCCTAGGAAAGGTTCATTAGAGACTTAAAGGAAATGTTAGTGTATGGGAAGGACCAGAGTCATACTAGAAAAAGGCATAATTACCCAATTTCCTGAAATTCCCAATTTCAAACTAGTCTGTTCAGTTATTTGAAAGGAAGATGGTGCAGTTATTGGTAAGATCAGGAATATTAGACTAGTTCAAAGTCAGCCTTGTTTGAAATCAAATTTTTTCCTGTGTGCAAAAATGAGCCTATAAATCCTTGTAACACAACCAAGCCTTTATCAGAGAAGAGCCCCTACTAGTGCTCATGGCTGAGGGAAGCCTGCAGTGGCAGTTTCCTCACAGGAACTCCAGAGAAGCTCTGCAGCAAAGCCATAGTAAGTACATAGCTCTGAGGACCACCTGAGCTGGACCTGAGGCATGTATAATAGAGTGAGGTCTTACGGCATTTTAATTTCAAAAATTCAATTCTTGACTGAAGAGAACCAATGGAAAACCAGTATGTTAGGTCAGGAAAATCAAGGTTAGAAACAGAAGGATTGAAAGTGGTCTTGGGAGCATGAAGCCTTCTCGTTCTCCTCCTTTTGAAGCATTCAGAGTACTTAATGAAGTGCAAAGGAGGTTTGGGAATATTTACTGAAGTAGTCATTAGGCCAGTAATCACACTGCTCTGGATGGCAAGGTGAGAGTGTCATCTGTTGTGAGTTTTCTCTCATCACTCATGATGAAAGTGTCTTCTGTTGTGAGTTTTCTAGTATTTTACTTCTAGGTGGGGTAGATGGAAAGCTATTGAAGAAGTCACTAACTAAGTTTTAACGAAGTTAAACTTCACATTGTCATCTTTAAATGACCAAATGGGAAATCTTCGGTGTTTTCATAGAGCCAAAGCCAGTGTATGCACAAGGAGGTCAGCCAGATGTGGATTTACCAGTCAGTCCATCTGATGGTCCTTTACCCAATTCAACCCATGAAGATGGAATGCTTCGGTAACGTATTTCTGAACTCTGTTTGAATCTGCCTGCTTCTTAAGCAAACCAAACTTTTATCCAGGGTAGTCAATAATCTCTCTTTGTGCTCTGATATCATGTCTAGTATTCTGTCCTGACCCTTCTGTTCACAAATAATAGGATGAAGACATGAGATTTATTTCTAAGCCTTGTAGGAATTTACACTGTGTTATATACCATTTTAAAGTCTATTAATTTCTATGGAAATTACCCCTTAAAATAATCAACAGGTGTAAAGGATTTGCTGGATTTGTCTCTCCCTGGGCACTCTCACTCCTCCTTTCCTGTCCTTATCTCCAAAGAGAGGAAAGTTACTGTAGTATATTCTTCACCTTTCATAGTAATTGGAGAGCAGTGAGTAAAGGTTACTGCAGAATTGTGCAATGTCCCAGCATGGAAATAAGTCCCCCTTCAACTGGGATCTCCTTTGTGGGCATTAGTGTACTTGAGAATAGATTCTAGTTTGGTTTGACCTCAAATTCATCTTGATCTCTTCAGAGCCAAAATAGATCTGTATGCCAGCATAGCTCTTTAAAATGAAGAATGTTTTTGGAAGAGTGTCAGTGTCTCACATAAACACTATGAGTGTAAGACAAACAAACCATACTAAACATATACATGCAGGTGGGTTTTTTGGAGTGCTGCTGTTGAGCATGTTGTAATGCTGCAGTTGATAAGCAGTTTATGGTATGTATAGCAAAATATCCACTAATTGACTAACAAGCAGATTACTTCTTTGCATGTTTTCAAATTTATCAGGATATTTTGAGCTATTATACCAGTAAGTGGAATATTTTCTAAATTTCTAGGCCAAGCATGAAACTGGTAAAATTCCGAAAAGGAGATAGTGTGGGCTTGCGACTAGCAGGTGGCAATGATGTTGGCATATTTGTAGCTGGTGTTCTGGAAGACAGCCCTGCAGCAAAAGAAGGATTAGAGGAAGGGGACCAGATTCTCAGGGTATGTCAAAACTGTTAACATTACAAATGTTTTGTTGTACCAAAGTAGGTTTTCTTTCTGTAGGATTGAATATTTTGCCTTCATAGTTCATACAGTGTTCTTTCTGTATGTATTTGTTAGATGATGTTCTAGGAGCAAAATCTCTTTTTACTGTACTGTTGCTAGGAAGGTTAGCAAGTTTTTTACATTAAATTTTGTGGACTCATTCAGTTTATCAAGTTGTTTAAATTCATGCTGAGTGACTGAGTTGTCAGAGTACTCTGTGGGCTACTGATGTATATAGATGCTCCATAATGACTATAAAATGAACAGTTACCTATTATCCTGGAAGCTGTGCTGTTACTGAGAAATAAGTGGGACTCTTTAGAGGTACAAGAGGCATCTTGAGATGTGTGCACTTGGTATGTATGAAATTGAGTAAGAAAAAGTTCATAGCAATAGATTCAGATTTTCTATTATATAATTAAATCTCTGTGATAATGTCATATGCTAAATCAAACTGATTGCTTCATTGATACCAGGTAAATAATGTAGACTTCACAAATATCATCAGAGAAGAAGCTGTCCTTTTTTTGCTTGATCTTCCTAAAGGCGAAGAAGTCACTATTTTGGCACAGAAGAAAAAAGATGGTAAGTATTTGTGTATTGGAAATTATGCAGTAGACTGCTTAGAATGGCATTAAAAAGTCTAGTGAACAATAACTAACTGCTGGCTTGCAGGAAATTGGCACCTTAGACTATTAAATCCTTTTGGCTTTGGGATAGGTGGCACTACAAATGGAGTAGAGACTGATACAGTGTCAGTATACACACCCCCACACCCCCCTGAACAAACAAACAAAAAAAATCCCAAACAAAAAATGTCTCTTCAGAATAACCCCTACCACCTAAGTAATGTCTTGGCATTATCCTTGGAGGAAGTAGAAGAGTCAGTTGTAGTTATGCCATTGAAAATGAGTGGTTATGGTGATGTGTTTGTACATGCTAACTTCTCAAGATGAATTCCTTCCAGGGCGAATGAAGTAAGCTTGCACTTTGATCAAATTTTTGACTGTAAAAGTTGAATTGATGGTAGTAGAGTTTACTATAAATAGTTATAGTGCTTAAAATAGAGCAGCTCTGAGACATTAAGGCTTCTTGAAGTAATGTACGTTTAGAGCAAGAGAATTAAGGTGAGGCATTACTTTGTGTAATTCTTTTGAGCATTATAACGTCACTTGAACTTACATAACACTTGATATTTTGGCATTTCTTTTCCTTCTTTCAGTTTATCGTCGCATTGTTGAGTCTGATGTAGGGGATTCTTTCTATATCAGAACTCATTTTGAATACGAGAAGGAATCTCCTTATGGACTAAGTTTCAATAAAGGTGAAGTGTTCCGGGTGGTGGACACTCTGTACAATGGCAAACTGGGTTCCTGGCTGGCCATTCGAATTGGGAAGAATCATAAAGAAGTGGAAAGAGGTATCATACCTAACAAAAACAGGTACGATCTTGCAGTAATTAAATTACTGATTCAAACCCACAGTTATAAATGGCATCTGTATGAGTGACTGGACTCCCTTGCAGGACATAAGTTTACAGAATTGGTTCAGTAAGAAACACTGCAAAACACACTAAAGTAAAATACCTGTGGATTTGTTTTCAACTTTGCATGGTCCATGAATAAACTTTCTTTTCAGTGCAAGAAACAAGGATGTAATAAGTTTTATAAATGTGATACCAGGCTCAGTAGTTGTCCTGTAGTTCGTAATACGACAAAAGCTTGGTTCAGCAGTGGCGGTGGTTTTTTGAGAGTGTAAGCTTGCTAGTCAGGCATTACTCCAGAAGCTGACTTCTTGGTAACTGGGATTTGTTGTCACCTTAGAGCTGAGCAGCTGGCTAGCGTACAGTACACGCTTCCAAAGACAGCAGGAGGAGATCGAGCAGACTTCTGGAGATTCCGAGGCTTGCGGAGCTCAAAAAGAAATCTCCGGAAAAGCAGAGAAGATCTTTCTGCCCAACCTGTTCAGACAAAGTTTCCTGCCTATGAAAGAGTTGTTCTTCGGGAAGGTATGGCTTTACTCTTACTGCACATTGCAGGTTTGTGTGGTTTGGTTTGGAAAAGTCAATTTAGTTAAATGTAACTTGCATTTGGTTTAAGCAATTGATATATCTTGACTTTTCTTTTTCTTTCGATTCTAGCTGGGTTTCTCAGACCTGTAACCATTTTTGGTCCAATAGCTGATGTTGCACGGGAGAAACTTGCTAGAGAAGAACCAGATATCTTCCAAATTGCAAGTAGGTGTGAGATCAGGTTTTTCTGCGGTTAGGAAAGTAGTCAGCTTTCTTTGGCTAGATTGTTTCTTTATTATTACTTTAGTTAACATATTTAACAAGACATGGATGATGTAAAGGAACAGACTAAATAGAAGTTCTACTACATTGCTGCTGATAATTCTCTGAAGACATGTTAGTTCTATTTATAGCCTCAAATTTCATTTTAATTCTGTATCTCATCCTATTGGTAAGTTCTTTTGTAAAGATGTAATCTTTATGGCTGTAATGGTGGGTAGACTTTCATGTATGATATGTAATCAGAAGTGTCTTTAAGCTGAATTGACAGATTGAGCTATGAAATGGTTTGTTTTATGTTAATAAGGGAATATAGAATATGTTGTGAACTTACAATAGGTTTTTATCTGTGTCTTCTTTACCAGAAAGTGAACCAAGAGATGCTGGTACTGACCAACGTAGTTCTGGCATTATTCGTCTCCACACTATAAAGCAGATAATCGACAGAGTAAGTCTTCTGTTGTCACTAGACTTCTAACACAAGAAAAGTAAAACTGATAACATGAAGTAAAGTGTTGGATGTTTTAAATGTAGAATGGTTAACTTACTGTGTTTGCTTTAAAAATAACTTTCTCATCTCTCTCTGTTGGTTAATAAGAAAAACCCTACCACCCTTCTTCTCTGTATTAATAACTGCAGCCTGGATGTGCTTCTGGGCTTTGTTCCAGAGGCTGTTGTCCTTTCTCCATTAAGGCTCTTTTAGGCTGTTTCCTCTTTCATTTAAAGCCATGGTGTGATATTATAGCTAGAAATGGTTACTTTATTTATCAGGTTCTTAGTTTTGCCCCACCCCAGTGTACAAATTGATCACTTGACATAATTATTTTGTGTGAGGACTAAGAAAGGGTTCTTCCATCTCCCTTCCTTAATATCCTTAAAACCTATACCATTAGTGCATTAGATGAGGCTCACCTATTTATTTCCTTACTTAAAAACAAACTGGAAGATTTTCAGATGCTGAAGTATGAGAGGGAAAAAAGCTATTATAGCAGCAAAGTCAGCATGCTTCATGCTGTGTGCCTGATTGCCTGAAAGCTGGCCAAGTTCTGCATCCACAGTGGGTTTTTTTTTTTTTTGTAAGAAGGAAGATAGAAGTGTGTAATGGGACTGTCGTGTGTTTCAGTCTTTGTTTTTTTCCTATTTACAGAATGCTGATAGGAAACTGCTTTTTATTTCAGTGTCTGCTTACTTTGAGGAGATTATAAAAAAATAGAATTAAATGTAATAAATCCTGGAGTTATGCAATGGTCCTACAGTTCAAAATGTATATGCCTGTTTAGGCTTTTATTGGAATTGGTTTGGGTTTTATTATTCTGTTAATTCAAATAGGAGAAGGATTTAAATCAATACTTTGAAACAATGATTTCTCTAAAGGTAATACAAAATCAGTTTGTGGAGTATGTTAAAAAAATTCATCTAGGACATAAATGATTGACTTTCTTGCCTCTGTCCTTCTTGTCACTGCAGGACAAACATGCTTTGTTAGATGTCACCCCCAATGCAGTGGACCGTCTGAATTATGCCCAGTGGTATCCAATTGTAGTGTTCCTAAATCCTGATTCTAAGCAGGGAGTAAAGACCATGAGAATGAGGTTGTGCCCAGAATCACGAAAAAGTGCCAGGAAGCTGTATGAAAGAGCTCACAAGCTCCGCAAAAATAATCACCACCTCTTCACAAGTAAGTAATTAGACAGACTGGATTAGAATTTCTGAGAGGAAAGGGGAGGCAAGATGAGAGAAGCTTCTACCTCCAGAATTTGCTGCAAATGGAGCAGGTCAAGCAGTGACAGACTTGCTCAGGCTTTGCCATTCAATAACCAGTAGTTAATTGGTGTGTGCATCATTTGCACATGACTGCTCAAATGTAAAGCAATCTGAAACATCAAAATGACATTTCTAATAGATCTTGTGGCTTTGCAGGATCATCAGCCAAAATCAAATCTTGAATAAATAGAAAAGTGATGTAACTTCATTGTTTTAGTCTGGCTGAATTCAAGCCTCTATTCTAAGCTACTGTTAATTCAGTGTTTTCTGGGATAAAACATCCCAAATCACATTGGGCCTTCAGGTTGCTTTGGATACTAGTTTACATTTCTGTTTAAATCTCCTAGTTTTAACCAACCGGTTTATATTGCTTTTATTACTCATGGTACAGATCCTTCTTGTAGTTCTGCAGAAATCATAAGTCAAACTAATCTGCTGTACTTCTAGCTACCATTAACTTGAATTCAATGAATGAAGGATGGTATGGAGCTCTTAAGGAAGCAATTCAGCAACAACAGAACCAGCTGGTGTGGGTTTCAGAAGGAAAGGTAAGAAATAATATTTGGGGGGAAATGGCAAAACAGTATTCGTGAGAGGTTTTCTGTGAAGATCTAAAGCAGTAATGCCTCCTGGCTGTGTGAGCTGCTCAAACCTGGTTTGTCACTACATTAGAGCACTTATTGTGTTAATGAATGCTGTACAGTTTGTTCTTATGCATGTAGCTGTGTAGTAAGGGAGCATTTGCTCGTTGGCATTGTTAACTGGAGGATATAGTAATGCTATGAAGATTTTGAGGGGATTGGATGGTTTTCATCACAGAACTTCTGGGAATTTCACTTGCTGGGTTCTCAGGGCTGGGATTGCCTGATGATGGAATGTGTTTTTCATTATTATAAAAGCAAGTGGCATATTTATGTTCTTTCTGACCTTTCTGAGAACAGTTGTGAGAAAGCACATGCTAAATCACAAGTTAGTATTCTGTGTTCCCCACTAAATCTCCACTTACCTTCTTGAACTGCCTGTTACTCTATGCACATTAGATCCTTCCTCTTGAAGAGCTATTATCAAGTGAAGTGCCAACTAAAAGTAAGCAAATGATGAATCAGCTATTGTGGGTTTCTTAATTAGATCTGGGTTAGACCTTAGCTCCTTACATGTACCTGCAAAGTAATGATTCCGATATCATAAAACCACTTTAAAATGCAGCTCTGTATTTTTCCAAGCACTTAGATATCTGTGGACACTGCACTGTCCCCTTACTCTGACAGGCATCTGGTCCCTTAGTAAAATGATTCAGTGAGCTAGGCTGCAGATAGGTCTAGGCTTAACACATTCAGTGATGCCAACCTGATTTCTTGTCCCCTGTGATGATATTGATACTGAATGTGATAAAACTCCCACGTTCTACATTGCAATAGAAAGGGTGTACTTTAGAAGGTATTTCAATAAACGTGTACCCTAATTTTGTTTGCCACAGGCAGATGGTGCTACAAGTGATGATCTTGATTTACACGATGACCGCCTTTCTTACCTCTCCGCTCCCGGCAGTGAGTATTCCATGTACAGCACAGACAGCAGACACACGTCTGACTATGAGGACACAGACACAGAAGGGGGTGCTTATACTGACCAAGAACTGGATGAAACTCTGAATGATGAGGTTGGGACTCCTCCAGAATCTGCTATTACACGCTCCTCTGAACCTGTTCGAGAGGATTCTTCCGGAATGCATCATGAGACTCAGACTTACCCTGCTTATGCATCTCAAGCTCAGCCACAGCCAAATCTGAGAATAGACTCTTCAGGATTTAAAGCAACTACTACTCAGCCGGTAAGAAAGTAATTTTATACACTGACAACTATACACTTCAGGTTGCAAGTACTTTTGAATAAGAAATGTCCATTTATATTCTGCTTACCACTGTTGTGTGTGCATACAAGAATCTGTCAACAGCAGCAATACATTACAGTGAATTGAAAAATCAGCTTGCCCTGCCTGTTTTAGTGACTCATTGACAGGAGGGGGATTGAAGTACCATTCTACTTTGATGAAATGTTTTGCTTTTATAATCCTCAAGCTAATGAATTTCTGGAAGAGCTAGTGCATGAGACTATCAGTACATTTCATTCTACATCTAGCTGCATTGGTCAGAGCATCACTTAAATAATTTAAATATAAATCAAAAAGTCATACATTGATTCAATAGCAGTATATTTAAAATATTTTAAACACTTCACAGAAAGCAGAAGCCTCACCTGCAGTCCCTTACCTTTCCCCGTCGCCTGAATCAAACCCTGCAACCTCATCAGCCTCTGCAGTAAATGCTAATGTAAACCTAACTAATGTCAGACTGGAGGAGCCTTCTGCTGCTCCTTACAACTCTTACCAACCACAAGCGGGCCCCTTAAGAACACCGAGTACTGAGGGAGCTCATGTAGTACTAAGAGATCAAGAGCCATCATCCTTATCGCCGCATATAGATCCAGCAAAGGTACCTGTGCCACACTGTTGTGCTGATTTCCTGCTATACATCAAGCTAGCACATGATCTTTGTTTTGCCCTTATTCGAAGAATTCCTTCTAATTTTTTTTTTTCTAAGAAAATCATGCAGGTTACAAAAAACAGTTCATCTGAATTGCTAAAGCATCATGTAATGTTTTGTGTGCATGGCTTCAAACTCTATCCTTTTCACTTCTCAAAAACATTACTTTTTTTAAAAAGGCTGCGTTCTGTATTTTGGTTTTACTTTGACTTCCTTAGCTTCTCAATGTTCTCCTGTTAATGAGGCCTCAAGAAAAATCCTATTTCCCTAAAATTTAAATCATGCTGAATTGTTGATCATGAAGTTGGCTCCAGTTTGTTGAGTGACTTTATCTACTTCTTAAGCGATGCTAGAATTATCTTACTGTATTTATATATTTCACTTGCACTCTTTCCACATTCTGAATAAAAGTGGATGTGCCCCCCTGAGCACCAAACCCCAGACACGAGGCTATTACCTTTGTCTTTCTCTTCTAATCTACTTACATATTTTTCTTAAAAATATAACTAAAAGGGATCTCTTGAATCACGAAATTCAGCTTCCTCTGGTTGCAAACATCTGCATCAAATTATTCTGCTTTTAAACAAAATTTAAGCCAATACTTAAAACTTGGGTTTGCTTCAAATACTATCTTTCAACTGCAGTTGAAGTTACTCTTCATTTTAGCTGAGAAGTGTCTCTCTCTGACAGGTGTACCGAAAGGATCCGTACATTAATGAAGAAGCATCCAGACAAAGCTACGTCTTAAAACAGCCAGCAATTAATCACCCAGTACAGAGACAGGAGAGAGACCCAAATCTGATCTATGAATCCCAGGCTCAGTATGCAGAAAAACAGCCCAGTAGGGATTATGAGCAGTCAACATATAGGTATGACTCTACAAACTATGTAGATCAATTTTCTCGTGGTTATGACCCTCGCCTGCATTATGATGACCGTGTGCCTCCCTATGAGGAGCACTGGACATATTACGAGGAGAAACAGCCCTATAACCAAACAAGAACAGCTTATGAAAACCAGCCTCCTAGGGATCTTGATTCCAGACAAAATCTAGAAGACAGCACAGAACGCAGCTATTACCCAGCACAACCTCGTTTTGAGGAACCCCCTGCAATGAGCTATGACAGCAGACCTCGCTATGAGCACGCACCCAAAAACTTCAGCTTACCACAAGTGCGATACGAAGATCAACACGCGGTTGGGTACGACACCCACGGTCGATACAAGGCAGAAGCTCAGCCATACCAGTCAGCCATATCTCGGTCTCCTGAACCCAAGCAGTACTTTGATCCACACATAAGAGGCTATGAACAAGGTCCTCCTCAAGCTTACAATGCTAAAGCTGGACAGTATGAGCCTTCTCATAGCACTTCAGGTGTTTCTCTTCCTCCTCCCCCTTCATCACAAACCAAACCAGAAGTTTTGCCTTCCAACAGTAAACCACTGCCTACACCACCATCTCTAGCTGAGGAAGAAGAAGATCCAGCCATGAAACCACAGTCTGTGCGAAGTAGGGTTAAGATATTTGAAAGGAGAAGATCCCCATCTTTGGAAAAAATGAAGGATACGAGTGATACATCAACTGTCAAGGTAAGTCATTTAAGTTTTTTAGTTCCAGCTGTTTTGCTAATGAGCCTGCACTGCAAGAAGTAAAATACTCTCTCCGAAACAAAGCTTTACTGCTTGTGAAATACTGCCTTTTAGCAACCTAAATGTGGTATGTTTTAAAAGCAGAACCTGAACTCTTCTTGTGGATACACTGCCAGAGGTCTTGTTATACTGGAAACTCCTCTAATTCTTCTTTTGCTAGTACTTGTTTTTTCTTTTGGAGGAAGGGAAGGTAGTCTTAGTTTTCTTAATCATAAAGTGCTTTATCTTTCTAAATGTTAGAATTTAAGAGAATATGCTGTGCTTTTCTTTACAGCCTCCAGAACTAGCACCTAAGCCTGCACTCACAAGTGTGAGTGGTCCAAAACCAACTTCTCAAAGCCAGTATGAGCACGAGAAAACAACCTACAGGTAGATGGACAACCAATTAAATTTAGTTTCCAGTATGAGTTTAGAATATTCAGAAACATATCGTAGTGCTTCAAATTGGAAACTGCAGAGACGAGTTGGAGGTGTCAGTATGGTTTGTGTATCAATAATAAAGCAGGGCATGAAGTCAGTCCTCGTGGGTGTGATTGCTGGGAGGTGGGGGAAAGATACAATGATTTCTCAGCGTATTTGAGGAAGGACCTTAATAAGTATCTCTGTTCTACTTTCTTATGTCTTTAATTGAGCTAATTAGAAAGCAGAACAAAAGGGAAAAGATAAGGTATAAGGGAAATAAGAATTTTCTTTCTTTATGGTATGTCACGACTGTCTAATTTCCATGCATTATAGGTAAAAAGGCAAGAAGTGCAATTATAAGAGTTACATGTACATTACTTTATTACTAGCTAGGTTATAAAATAGAAGTGTAATTTGGGCACTCATGCTTGTTCAACTGGGCAAGGCAACTGTGTATTATTGTTGTTGGTTAGGGCCCCAGAACCACAGAGACCTCAAGTGAAGCCACCTGAAGATATTGTGCGTTCCAACCACTACGATCCCGAGGAGGATGAGGAGTATTACCGCAAGCAGCTCTCCTACTTCGATCGCAGGAGTTTTGAAAACAAGCCATCGGCGCAGGTTCCTGCCAGCCACCACTCTGAGCCCACCAAACCAATACATTCACAGAATCAGCTGAACTTCAGCAATTATTCTAAGTAAGTTTGGGTTCTTGGGGTTTTTTAATTTGAAAAAGGAGGGGGGGCATCTAGGACTAAAAGAGAAATTCTGCCTGTGTTCAGTGGAGTTCAGGGACCTGTGGTGTTGAAATGAAATTTTGTATTCATGAAGTCTGAAGTTTCTGTTCAGCTGTAGCTTGAGTTTAAAAACACATACCTCTGTAACTTTTTATTTTGGTTTGGTGATCATTTTTGCAAGTATCAGGGCCTTCAACACATTATTTTTACTTACTGCTTACAGTCATAGAATTGTTTAGGTTGGAAAAGACCACTAAGATCAAGTCCAGCCATAACCCAGCACTGCCAGGTTCACCACTTAAATCAGTCCCTAATTGCCACATCTACACTTCTTTTCACCTTCAGGGATGGTGACTCCACGACTTTCCTGGGCAGTCTGTTCCAATGTTCATTTCCCAATATCCAACCTAAACTTCCCAAGCACAATTTGAGATCACTACTTCTTGTCCTGTCACTTCTTACCTGGGAGAAGAGGCTGATCCCCACCTGGCTACAGTCTTCTTTCAGTGAGTTGTAGACTGATGATGTCTCTTCTGAGCATTCTCCAGGCTGAGCCCCTCAGGCTCCCTCAGCTGCAACTCGCAAGACTTGTGCTCCGGACCCTTCCCCAGCCCTGTTGCCCTTTTCTGGACCTGCTCAATGTCCTCCTTGCAGTGAGGGGCCCAGAACTGGACACAGCACTTGAGGTGCGGCCTCACCAGTGCCCAGTACTGTGGGACAGTCACTGCCCTGATCCTGCTGGACACACCATGGCTGGTACAGGCCAGGTGCCATTGGCCTTCTTGGCCACCTGGGCACACCTGGCTCATGTCCAGCTGCTGCTGACCAGCATCCCCCGGGCCTTTTGCAGCTTTCCAGCCCCTCTGCCCCAGCCTGTGGCACTGCAGGGTGTGAGCCAAGGGCAGGACCCAGCCCTGGCCCTTGCTGAACCTCACACAGTTTGCCTCAGCCCACTGATCCAGCCTGTCCAGATGCCTCTGCAGAACTTTCCTACCCTCCAGCAAATCAGCTCCCACTTAATTTGGAGACACCCATGGACTTACTGGGGGAAATAAATCAATCACCTCATCAAGGTCATGGATTGTGTTCTGTTTATGATCATAAACAGGACATAACAAAGTGTTTTCTTAGTCTAATACAGTAGTGCTTACACATCTTTCAAAACAAATGTTTTGATTTATTCCAGTTCTGCATGCATTTGTTCTTGTGCACTTTAGCCATGTTTGACATTAGGAAACTGAGCCTTTAGGGAATATTGCTGTGGCCAGAATTTAATCTGTTGATGGAAACATCTGTTTCCTGTATTGTTTTGTTTCCTTGATTTGGAACATTTTGATACAGAAATTGTGTGAAAGCTCATACACAAATTTAGCACAGGTAGAGATCTGGCTGTTTTGGATGATACTTACACAAACTTTTCAATACTCTCCACAGTTACCTAAATTTGTTTTGATTCTGTAAATTTGTTTTGGAACTGTAACAAGATCTCTGTAGATGTTAGTGAGAAAAGCTACCTTGGCTTGCTGCATGCAGCCTCGAAATGGGGTAATTTTTGAAAGCTTTGGTTGTATTCCTGCTTGAAATGTGGACTGTTCAGGTCAAGCTGAAAATCTGGCAGGTTTAATGTAAGTGAGGTCTTCAGAATAAAATAATAAACTAGTTAGCTGAAGTTTTATAATGTCTGTGATCTTCCAGTGTCTGTCTTTGTGACCTGAAAATGTTGGAATACTCCAAAAAGCTTGAAAAGTTTTAAAAATTTCACCTTTTTTTCCCCCTCCCAAAATTATGTCTGTGTTGGGTATCTGATTCTCAGGAAAGGATGCTTCTTATCCTTCCTTTTCACTTGCCCTGTGTCTTCTGCTGGAAAGATGAGAGCTTAGCTGTTCTGCTCTCTGGACATCATAGGCACAGAACTAAGAAAACCATCCTGACTGGCCTCATAGTGGTAATTTTCAAAATTCCACTCTCACATACAAAACCCAGTGTTACCTACAGATGATCCATTTTGGTCTGTAGGCATGGACTGTGTTGCCATTGAAAATCCAAGTGATGCTTTGGGAGAAGTGTAATTGTGAGGATTGTAAAATTCTTCAGATGGAGAGTGCCGAAAGCTTTTGTACATTTGTTATTCTGCAGTATTGTCATGGTGAAAAGCATGAGAGGCAGATAAACTATTGAATTTTTGGTGCAGAACAGCTCATGGTTGAGAGAGATTGTTCCATATTTCTACCTACTGCTTCTGTCTGCTGTGACACTTGTATTGTTTGGCTGCTCAGTTGTGGTTGTGTTTTGCTGGTGAGTTAGTGTATAACTTCAGGGCTTGTACGTATGGGAAGGTGACCTCGTACTGCCATGGAGAGTAATAAGGTAATACTGGTTTTAAGGCTGACAATTTCATGTATCATATGGGACAAACATGTGTTGTGTTTTTGCTTTGTGAAAGAATGTAACCCTTAACAGGAAGGGACAGACATGGGAAAGAAAATTTGCCCAGGGTAGTCCAGTGCAAATAGACAAATACTAAAATATTAATGTAAGTGGAAAGAGATAAACAAGGTTTCTGCTCAGTTGGACAGTACAGGCTCCAGTACACTGCAGTGTCCTTGTGTGGAAACACAAACCAACTGCTGCCTTGAGAAAGAATTCATGTTTAGGACTCTCATTTCACCAGCTTCCACATTGTTCCTGTTACTTGCTCAGTGTTAATACTTTTTCCCAGTGAATTTCTATGGTAATGGCTATTCTGTGAATAAACTCTTCTAAAAATAAACAGGACTAAATTTGGATTATACAGGAACTGTTGATTATGCAATCTCTTGCTTCTGAATAATCCGTATAATGTATTCTGGGTACAGAGGACAGATTTTATTTATTCATGAGCAATAGCTACAACTTTCTTAGTGTTAAATATTAATGTGAAACATCAAATTATGTAAAGTTCTTCGCTACTGAGTAAGTGTGGTGACAGTACGTATTTTTCCCACTACAAATTATTTTACTCTTTTATTTTGTTAGGGGTTTATTTTCATAATTTAGGAAATTTATGCCATTGCTAAAGCTGCTTTGTAGGGATAATGCCATATCTGCATGTTACAGTTGTCAGGAATTGTAGAATAAAGGATAGTTTCTCTTGATGTGAGAAAATAGTAGAGCTTGTAAATGGATGTGTTTCAGTGGATCTGATTGAAGCAATTTGAAGCAGATAGGCACATGGCTGAGTAGTGGCTTTGTTGCTCCTTGGTTCAGTGTAGTTACCTGCTTTAACCTGACATGCTGCAGAGTGAGGTAACTGCAGATTTCTGTGCTGAGTGGGGTTAAGGTACTCACATGAGCAGCTGCAGCCTCAGCTGAGGAGGCAGTGAGGAGCACACCCGGACTGCTGAGTGTCTGTTAGCTGGGGTCTGTTGAGCCCGTAGGCTGGGTCCCACTGGTTCATTTCTGCTTCCTTTCAAATTAAAGTAGCAATTTTGTAATGCAGATGAGGTGGGAAACAGGTTAAAAAACGGCCTATCAATAATTAGGGGAACTTCGTTTACACACTTAGAAGCTGTAAGGGATCACTGTGCTGCAGATGGCTTTGGCTGCATACAGGTTCTGAGCAGTGGGGATGGGATTGTGCCTGACCCTTGGTGAGGAGCCTGTAACAGAGCTAAACACAGCTTTGTCCTCTCCTCCCTTCATCAAAAGGATGACCCTTCCCCATTTATTCATTCCCTGGGATGCTGCCATGCAGTTCTGATCAGTGTGGAGCATTGGGTTTTTGCTGTGGGCTTTCATAGGGCTGCCCTCCCTTGGTAACTGTCTCCCTCTGGGAAGGGAGGGAGATTGCTGGGAAGCAGTGATTTCAGGTGGGCAGTCTTCTGATAGAGCAGCTACTATCCACCTGGAATAAAGGCAACAGGGAGTGAGCATGCAGTAATGACTCCTGTTGCTGGATAAATGGCTTTAGATAAAATCAGTGTGAATGGAAGCTTTGAGACAGATCTAAAATAATCTCTTTTTGGCAACTCTGGTTTTAGAGATATGTTCATGTAAATGCTTTTTAGACCACTGATATTCTCATTCATGTGGTGATCAAGCAGACTTTCAAAAGTTACCAGCCTTTTCTTAGTTTCATAGCCTACTCCTCTGAAGCACCAAGATGGTTGGTGTCTAGAATTGTTGCCTGTTAAATATTTAAGAGCATACAGAAAGTGAAGGAATAAGGGAAAGCTGTCCTCATGTACAGTGTGTTTTCTTGCTGCATGAAAGCAAGGTAAGTGTTAAAAATCAAGGGAAGCCATCGGTGTACTTTTGGCTCTCTGTCTCTCAGTATTCGTGAACAGTCCTAAGATGTCCTTTTAGATACTGTGAACACAACCAGAAGCATTTTATGGTGTGGGCTCTATTGGTTGAACTGACAGTGCTGGAGAAACAGTTGCTGTGAATGTGCCCTCAGTACATATCTGCAATACAAAAGCACAGTCATTCTGGGAATGCTGTGACTGAAGTTTCAAATTAGACCATGTGTGAGGTTGTTAATTTCTTTCGATGTATTGAATAACCTTGTTTATACAGATTGTAACAAATGCCTGAGTGTGCTCTCATTCTTACTTTCAATATCTGCCAATACAAGATCTTGACTACCTCCTAATTCACTGACCAAATCTCACATATTGAATATGTGATCATTGTGCACATGCATATGGTAAAGGTTTTGTCAGGAACCTCTCTGTGAATAGTGTCTCTGTTTCAACAACCTTGTCATATGACAGCTGCTAGGACTAACAAAGTATGAAGAAATAATATGCTCAAGATAGAATGACTATTTTCTTTCATTCTTCTATTGCTGTTTGCTTTGCCATCACCTAGATTTCTTGGCTCTTACACTAGCTATGACTACTTGAAAAGGAACATCAAGTGGTAAGACTGTTGTTGATGTGAGGATGTTTTCAGGTGTCCTCTCACTGTTACATTTCATCACAGGCATTATGTGCACTTGAAATTTGAAACAGACAGATTCTGGAAGTAAGCGCAATAAATATATTGCGGTCCAAAATTATATTTGTGAAATCAGTCATTTTCTGAAGTAAACCTGTGGATAAACATTTCTAGCATAAGAAAAATGTTTTGAAAATAAGATTTTAAAGTTACATACGCTATGCACATAAAGCTAGTGAAGCTTAAGCTGATTACATTTCTAATTAAGATGGCATTGTTCAAATATTAGGTGTATTTAAAGAAGTTATACCAGATTCCATTGTTATGTTGGCTAATTATGCTTTTGAAAAAAACATCCCGAAAAATAAGTGGATTTACATTTTTCTTTTGAAAACCCATGAAATTAGAGAACACTTTCATTGAAATTACTCCAAATGAAAAATTAATATCTAGTAGGAAATTATGCAAATACACCTGAAATGTCATCTGCCTTTTGTTTGCCTTGGTTTGTGTTACTAATCTTCTAAAGGTCAATGTTGTCTGAATCTCTTGTGCTTATCAATAAATGTTTTTATACTTGAGACAGGCTATTCAAGAAAATAATGTTTTAATGTTTATAGGAAGACATGGAAATCAGGTGATCATAGAAGACAAAAAATAGCAGTGAATGTGGGAGCTGTGAGGAAACTGAACATTCAAATGTTTGTTTTTTAATTCTATTTCAACAGGGGGAAACCAACTGATACTGAACCAATGGATAGACCTGTTGGTGAAAAACGCTATGAGCCAATCCCTCAAGTCACAACTCCTCCTCCTGCTCCTTCAGTCCAGTACACACAGCCACAGTCAATTAACAGCCCTGTCCTGTCCCTCCCAGCACACCACAAGCCTGCACTTTCTGAAGGTGAGCAGTTACAAAGCTGACCTTTGTGGGATCAGCTGTTGCTTCTGAGGTGCTTGTGGGGTTGCTTCAGCATGTCTGCATGTGTAGCTCTGTTGTTCTCTAACTGAAATGTGGAATAACGATTATTGAAAATAGTTTTTACTGTAGTGAGATGGAGTTTTGCGAAATTATTTTGTGATTGTCTGAAACCAGGTAGCTTCCAGGTGTTAGTAGAACCCATACTGTCTCAGCTGTCTCAGCAAAAATGAAGTAAAACTCCCTGTGCTTTGGACCAGAATTCTTCTGACATGAGCAATAGCTGAAGGCTTCTAAAAACAAGACAAAAAGTTGTTTTCACTTTCGCATTGAGTTCAATTGAATTTTCTGGTTTGTGCAAGTACGCAGTAGTATTTCAGTACTGATTTTCTGGGGGTTTGATAATGATATAAATTAGTCTAACCTTTTTATTGAAAGGTCATACTATTGTCTCCATGTTTAATGTATGCTAGATAATTTGCCCAGATGTGTAAAAGGCAATAGGAGGACAGATGATCTAAGGGAGTAAAGCTAAACCTGTGTATATTTTATACTGAAGATTAAGATTTGACTAAAATGCCTAAATTGGATATTTCTGGTGGTTACTAACAAGTTCAAGTATTTTCATTTTCATTGCAGTTAACTCTGTGTCTGACCCTCCTCCACCTCAGAATAAGTCAGCAATTTTCAGATCCTCTAGAGAGGACACTGTGCAGTCCACTTTTTACCCTCAGAAAAGCTTCCCTGACAAAGGCCCTGTGAATGGAACTGAGCAGATTCAGAAAACAGTCACTCCTTCCTACAACCGCTTCTCAACCAAGCCCTACACGAGCGCTGCGCGGCCCTTTGAGCGCAAGTTTGAAAGTCCAAAATTCAACCACAATCTCTTGCCAAATGAAGCTCAGCATAAACCAGAGTTGCCATCAAAATCTTCAAATTCTCCTCAACCGATTTTGAAAGCACACAGCTCATCGCAGCCTCCCGACTTTGAGAGTGGAATGGACACCTATGCTGTACAGGTCGACAAGCCTAAATATCAACCAAATAATGTTAATGCTGTGCCTAAAGCCATTCCTGTAAGGTAAGCTGCTGCTCCTTCTCTTTCCACTTGTACATCTATAGGTCATCTTTGAAACCTGTGAAAAATGCAGCTTTTTTTATTCTGCTTCCAATTTCTGTTGGTGTAACAGTTGAAAGATTGATGCTATGATTCTAAATTCTGCTGAAGGATAGATACTGAAAATGTCTTCCATATCCCTGTACTGTCTTGCATTCTGTTATTAGAAAGTGGCATGGCTTTAACTTCCTATTTCTCATACTAAATTATACATTTTCTGGTAGATAGTAATAACTTGTCCTGGCAATCTATTTCCAGAAAAGGAATTAATTGCTAAAGATAGCTGTTGCACCAAATTGTATTTTTCATGTGCTTAGAGAGACCTCATGGGACTCGTGAATAAAGGATACTTTAAAAATACTTGTGAAAAGAGAAAGTAACTTTTACAGTTTCATATTGGTGCTCTTTACTGTGAGACAAACCAGCAGCTGCTTAATGGCAGCTCATGCTTGCCTAATATGCTTTAATGTATAAGAACTATGTCAAGAGCCACAGATATTGTTACAATCTCCAGCTATTTGCTTTTGCAGAACAGTGTTTTATTAATATTGTATTTCAAGATGATGATAATGTGTAAACCAGACTTAAAATTTTGCTGTTTGTCTTATATGTTCTTAAGCACCTGAGAAATGTTTTATGCTAGGTAGTTCTGTAGGACTGCTACGTTTTGGAGTTACTGGTTCTTTGAGTGAAATTCTTTTGAAACTGTTTTGAAAACTTCATCAAGGTACCTTTAAGTTAGAAATTTCTGTTCAGTTATAGCCTGGCAACCTGGAAAAACGTGTATTTTTTTTTTCTTTTTACAAGCTTTGTTTTCTATATGTAAGTAGAAGGGTTCAGTGTTACTTGAATAAAAATTGTTAGTTCTTCTGGTATTAAAGTCAGAATGGGGTTTTGGGCTAAAAAAATAAACTTTCCTATGTTATTTGCATTTACTTTTATGAGGCTGAATCTGTAGCTGGGGTAAGCTCTTTCTGTATAGTGCCAGAAGCAGGCAGTTGGAAACACAAGATTCAGGTGGTCTGAATTCTTGCTTTAACTAATTGCTGAATGTTTTCAGAGTTTGTGAGATTTGGTGGTTGTTTGTTTGTTGGGGGGTTTCTTGCTTTGTTTTGGGGTTGGAGTTAGGTTTTTGCCACAGAGTTTCGGGAAGGAAATATTGGTAAAACTGCTAGGCTTTCTGTCTTTTCAGCCCTACAGCACTTGAGGATGAGGAGGAGGAAGATGGACACACTGTTGTAGCCACAGCAAGAGGTGTATTTAACAGCAATGGTGGTGTATTGAGCTCCATAGAGACTGGAGTTAGTATTATTATACCACAAGGAGCCATTCCAGAGGGAATAGAGCAAGAAATATATTTCAAAGTCTGCAGAGACAACAGTATACTTCCACCTTTGGATAAAGAGAAAGGTAAAGCTGGCATTGTACGTTGTTCTGTTATTTAATACAATTACTTTCTAACAAGAACAAAGCAGAACATGAAAGTAACCTTAATATGCTTCAACAGTTTTCATTTTGAGATTGTTTCTCGCTCAAGTGACTTTTCAGTAGAACACTACCATCTTGTGCTTTTCTTTATTGACAGATCTAATGTTCATATTTGTCTCTAAATTGAGTTACTGAGTAGCTCTGCAGTGTAACTTTGTACTACTTTGAATGTATTTCACAAGTCAGTAACCGATTTTTCTTTCTCTTGACTCCAGGTGAAACACTTCTTAGCCCCTTGGTAATGTGTGGGCCTCATGGACTAAAATTCCTGAAGCCAGTGGAGCTGCGCCTGCCACACTGTGCGTCTATGACCCCTGATGGTTGGTCTTTTGCTCTAAAATCCTCCGACTCCTCGTCGGGTATGCTGTCCTCCCTCTGTCCTTTTGGGGCTTTTGGGTGCTATCGTATAATTTAAGTTATTTTGGCTAAAGGTGATGCTGTGTAATATAAAAACTCAATCATTGTATTTGTGTCAAACTCTCCCATTTCACTTTCATTACAAATGTCTTTCTTACATTTATTCATGGTGCAAATTCATAGCTAGAGCCATGATAGCAGAACAAGAGTAATATCTCCAATCTATTCAATATTACCGTATTTTTCTATTCTGTCTTCTTTCTTGAGGACTGCTGCAGCTGAATACACTTGAAATGATAGTCGCACTAAAATTGAGAGGAAATGAATATGTACCTCTGATTGGCCTTTGTAACATAACTGGTGTTTGTCTGTTGCTTAATTAACCATATAGGACTCTGGCAAATCTTAACAATCTGCATGCTCATAAATCATGATTTAACGCTTGTTAACTGTTTCCATGTGTGCAAGTTGATGCTAACAATTCGGTCATTTAAGAAAACTATAGTGTTCAGTAAAAGCATTTACAGTTTATTCTAATGTAGCTGGGTTTTCCAAAAGACTTTTCTTGCTTGCTCCTACCTATCTCTCCTCTACTGCCTTTATCCAGAAGTCTCTGGTTGATAGTAAAAGTTGCAACTAGGTTGCAATTTTATTTACCTGTTCATTTTTACCTCACTGTGGCTTTCTGGGATGAGGGAGAGAATGTATTGGCTGGAATTGTCAGTGAGGAGCCTAATTGAGAATTCTGGGCAAGTTTCAAGCAATTTCATGAAACGGCTGTGAGGTTACAGAGACTTAAAAAGGAATGTTTGCACATCTGGGGAAAAAGTCTTAAGATTTTATTCAGCTACTTTCAAAATTTATGGTGGAAGATTCAAGCCATTAATGTGCACATGTGATCTGAGTACTGAGTGAAAAATGTATTTCTGTATACAGCATTTAAGCCACCATGTACGCATATCCTCTGTCACTAATGTATCTTATCACTGTCAACACCAAAGCACTGATGCTTTGAAAGATTAAAGCATCAATCCCCTTCATGGGGAATCAATAATCTAGAGGTATTAATGGCAATAATTTTTAGTTGTTTTTTATAAGCTATTCTATGCATGTGTTGCATGCATCTATTTAACAATGTGTGTATACATGGCCGTGTTAAAACACGGGCTCATAAACGATAGGGTCCCAAAAGATATGACAACTATGTACAAAACCAACACAGCACTTCCTTTGTAACTAATAGCACCTGTTCATGAACTTACTTGAAGTGAAGGGAGAGGACTCAAATGATCTAAACAATAACTGAAGTTACTGAGACATTTTCCTCCCCTTCCAGAGTGGGATGTGTGTGTGCGTGCATGTGTGGGTGAAAGCAAGAGCGTGTATATTTAAACCCTAACACTTTCTGTACTGTAAATATAACACCACATTCTGTTAATCTGAAATGGGATGTATATCATAACATTGCTCTTTTGAGACAAACTTAAAAATTAGGCAATTCTGTCTTATGATATGTAAGTAGACCATACTGTGTCTTAAATAAATAATTGTTTTCTCTCTTTCTAAATTAGTTGGTTATGGGACTCTGATTCTTGGGGTGGCTTTATTATAACAATTTATACAATTCTGGGGTTTTTCTCTCTTCAGTCGTCTGCTCTACCTCATCTTTTCTCAATGTATCCATGTTCTGTCCTAAAAGTGACATTCATTTGCACTTACTAACATCCTTTCTGCCACATTTAAGCCTCATACATTGGTATTTTACTGTTAAACCCCTGCAAAAGCTTAACTGATTCTGGTATTAAAGCTGACTGGGAAAAAAATTTGCCTTTTATGGCCACATTGATTAGAACACAAAAAATACTGAGTGATCTCTTTTATTTTCCTTTTCAAAGCAGTTGTATGGAAAAACATCCTCAGTAGCTATGTATCCTTACTATGTATTTAGAAGGAAGGGTTGGAAACAAGTCTGCCTGCCTCATGTGCAAGACTAGGACCCGACCGTCTTACAGTCCTCTTCTGCCTTTTTAATACATTTGGTCAATGAGTTTTGAATGGAATTTCCTGAATCTATAAAAGGAAAAATTCTCCAGCATTATTGAGGTTTTTGACTGAAATAAGCAGTCTCAGCTGGTTGCAGTAAATTTGTTTGTGTTCTCTGACTATACACCGGCCACTTCTATTCTTGTCACTACGTTAGATGTTGCCATCACTCAGTGCATTGTGTACTTCATTTTGTTTTCATGAGTTCAAGAAAGTTACGTGGAATTTGTATCATTCTCACTTAATACTGAGGTCTGAGGTGTTTGCTCAGGTGTGTGTCTGGGTTCTTTAGCTTGTTACACATTTCTCCTCAAAGCAGATTTATTTGGCCAAGCTATTTAATGTTATTTATCTGAAAGGCTTAAGAGAACTTCAGTGCATTTTTCACTTGCTACCATAGTGGGGTGATCACACCTTTTGTGTAGTGGCAACACTTGGTAGTGATTGTAGGTGGGTAAATGAAGAATACTGTCTCCACTTAAGAGACAATTGACTGTGCAGAGGGAATGTAACCTTTGGTCTGGTGAGATGGCAGCTGATGACCTGCTGTAGCAGATTCTTACCCAGAACCTTTGATCATGAGTAGATAAGCTCTGTTGTAAAGATTTTGATGTACCAGTGAACTGGAATACTTTTAGTATTTCAGGCTTTTAAACACATATACTGGATGTAGCTGCAAAATTACTACAATCCTGTCTACAATTATTTTCGTCACAGAAAATAAAACTACCAATGTGTCATAGTGCTTAGTTACAACATGACTTCTGATTTGCCTCATCTGTGCTCAGAACTGTTTCAAGACACTTCAAATGCATCTTACCCACATTAGCTTCTAAAATTTCTTTTTTTTTTCTTTTTTTTTTTTTTTCTCAGTGGCAGTTTAGGAAGGAGCCAGTGAACACCTGATTCACTGTTAATCAGCCTCAAGTGGAAAGCACTATGTTGGTGCTGTAGAGTAGCATGAGTGATATTTACCAGTTCCTGAATGCCACAGCATCTGTTTTGAATATCTGACCTTATCTTTTGTTATATGAAAATGAAGGGATTTTTTTAATTAATAACATGCAAACTGCAGGGTTTTTAAACCATCAAAAAAAAACAGGAACAAAGGAAAAAAAAAAAAAAAGAAAAACCAAAAGAGGTGTTGCTTCAGAACTTAAAAGCTCCTGTCCAAAAGCTTGGTTGTTTCAAGATGTACACTGTGTGACAGCAGATACTAAACACCAGCATTGTGTTTTCCTCCCACAGGTGACCCCAAAACCTGGCAGAACAAGTCTCTTCCCGGGGATCCAAACTATCTTGTTGGAGCAAACTGTGTCTCAGTCCTAATTGACCACTTCTAAATATTAAGTTAGCTGACTGAGTAAATAATATGAAACTGAGATGGACCTTACATATAAACTGAACCACTCTATCAAGTATTAACTGTTCTATAAGTGATAATGGATCTTAGTGTTTAAGCATCTTGCTTTAACTAACAATGAATTAGCAAGTACACTCTTTGAACCATGGTCACAATACATGCCACAAGCAGGGAGTGTACAGGGGGAACAAGGTGGGGGTTTTGCAGGTTCTGTATGCTTTGGTTTGGTTGCTCTTTTGTGTTGGGTTTTTTGTTTCTTTTTTGTTGTTTCTTTTTTTTTTTCTTTGTAAAAGGACACTACTAGTATTTTGTTGTTATCTGAAAGTACCAATGAAACTAAACACAGAGGAACTAAATTTGTTTCATACTCAGTGTCAATACCACAGATTTTGGCCTGCATTTTTGCAACTGTGTGTTTTTAACTCACAAGACTACCTTTTGGTCTCTGGTTTTTAAATGACTTTTGGTGTACATGTCCAACGAAATGGCAGTCAGCTTGGGGTAGCACAGTTTAGATGTTTTCCTCTGCTGAGAGGTCATGCAAACACATCTTGCTGTATATGGAAACATTGTCCTGAGAACAAGGGGGAGGGGGAAAAGCATGTGGGATGACTATGGTTCAGATGCCTCTGTGGATTTGTAAATTAACCACATTATTACAGACCTATTAACCAGCAGGGATGCCTTACCCTCATGTTTTTAATAGTCTTAGCTCTCATAGTTTTCTGTATTAAGTTTGTATGGCTTTTGTGCTTACTTAGATATTATATCATGAGAGACTGGGGTGGGGGGGAACAACAACAAAAAATTGTGAGTTTGGTTTAGAGAACGAGCGTTGTTTGTGTTCATCAGCCAGAAGAGAACCAGAAGAAAATGATGGTATGTTTTCTGCTATGCATTTGAAAATTTATAGATGTTATAGACCGCTTGTATATAATGCGTGCATACCACTTTTGTTTTTGGTTTGTAAATTAACTTTTATAAGCTTTACCTTTTTATATATATAAATATATATAAAAACAAACGAAGTTTCTTAAGGATATCTTTGTATTCTCATACCTTTTGAGCCTTGAACTTTGACATCTGCAGCAATAAAGCAGCATTTCTACAATATACGAACGAGGACATTTTTTAAAAATGCACAAAGTTGTTACCTTTTAAAGTGCTGCATTTAAAGAATATAACTCGGAATTCTCTACTTTGATTAAATTCTTGAAAAGTATCCCTACTGTAATTTGTCATAAGGATGCTGTACTATGTGCCCTGAAATGTATTTTTTTACTAATAGACAATTTATTACGGCACAATGGCACTACTACTGTTTAGATAATATACCACTGCATTCTGTTAATGAGTTATTAGCTATTCAGGTGTGGCTGATTTTTTTTTTCTCTGCAGTTATTAAAATTACACGTTTCTAAATATACAGAATAAAACCGTTTTTAAAATAATAAAGATGATTGTAGTACCTTATTATTTCTGAAATGCATTTATGTGTACCTAACACAATTCTGATTTTATTTTTTTCTGTGTAAGTAGACAACTGGATTCTGTCATATGTTCATATGTGTAGTAGAACTCCTTTGTGGAGTCAGTTGGAGCTGTCTGCAGCAGGGCTTCTGAAATGATGAACTCCAGTGTGGATCCATTGGGATTACTCAATACAGCTAGGAGGGGTAGATTTCTCTCTTGGCTCTTTGCGTTGGGCTAATTTACCTGTGACACCCACTCTTCCAAAAACCTTGGTAGTGTTTTAGCACTATTTGCACCTAGTATAGCTCTGCTATTTTAAAGTTATTCCTACAGAATCCCATTACCTGTTTGGAGTATTCCATGGCTAACTAGTATCATTCTATCAGGAAAAATAAGATCTAAAAGATTTTTTTTAAATGCTGTCAGACCGTGCATAACCCTGATGTTTCCTTTCTGTACTTCTACTTACAAGTGAGTTTTGTTTCTCAGGCGTGACTTAGCTGAGAAGATTCACTTCACTCTTGTTCCTATCCCTCCTCATGGCTTATTTCACTCACTAGCAGAGCATGAGACACTGGAAAGTTCTTGGCGTAGGGTAAGCACCACTTAACAAAACAAAAACATCCGTGTTATCAGTGGTGATGTAATGGAGTTCAAAACACAGCACAGTACCACCTACTAGGGAGAAAATCAGGTCTCTCCCAGCCAAAACCAGGACCACAGGAGGAGTCAGTCAGTCACACTTGAGGCACCCTGGCATCACACTGCATGGACGTGGTGTTACTTTGTGTCCTGGGCATCCTGAGTCCAGCCTGCTGTGGGGTGTAACTGTCCTGTGATGGTTTTACTGTAGTGATCCAGATGAGATCTTTTTGCTCTTCTGTTTTTAAAGAGCGTAGGGTTATGCCTTTCTGTCAAAATGGAAAAAAAAAAAAAAAAAAAAACCACAAAAAACCAAAACAGCTTTTGCTCTGTTTTTGTTTCATAAGTGAGATGAGAAACGGGTGTAACTGTCCTGTGATGGTTTTACTGTAGTGATCCAGATGAGATCTTTTTGCTCTTCTGTTTTTAAAGAGCGTAGGGTTATGCCTTTTTGTCAAAATGAAAAAAAAAACCAACAAAAACAGCTTTTGCTCTGTTGTTGTTTCATAAGTGAGATGAGAAACTGATGCTGTTCAAAAATGTGGCAATTCTATACTGCAAAGCAGCCTGTTGGAGAAATTCTTTTGCTTTCTGCCTGTAGGAAGGTTTGTCAAAGTCTAACTGATGCTGTTCAAAAATGTGGCAATTCTATACTGCAAAGCAGCCTGTTTGAGAAATTCTTTTGCGTTCTGCCTGTAGGAAGGTTTGTCGAAGTCCCTAATGTGAGCCATGTGCATTCCTTCTTTCTTGTTAAATCCCATTATTTTGATATGGCTAGTGAGAATAACTAGACTAAAATACTACATTTATTTTAAAGTAGTCGTGGTTTTGAAATCTTTATCCTTGCAACTGGTTGCATTCCTTATATATTTTATATAGTCTAGGCTCTGCAGGAGGTAAGTTCACCTGTAACATTTTAATATTGTTTCCACTTACTGTTTAATGTGAAGTTCAAAAACTGCATCTCTGAATTCTTCTGAATTCTTCCTATTTGTCTCAGTGATGTCCTGGTCAACTCTGGCCCTGCAAATTGTACAGAAGAGTTAAAGATGTAAATCTCAAGTCTTGTGTTCCTTTTTAACAAGGGCCTTCATTGTTGGAAACAGACATGGGATACAGAACGGCTGTTTCTCTGTGATTCCCAGAGAATTTTTTTTGTTAAAAATATTTTTCTTTTTGTTAAAAGAATTTATTATTATTATTTTTATTTTTTCAAGAAAAGTAGCAATACATATTTAGTGATACATACGTAAACAGTTACAGTAAAAGTAATTCATTCCTACCACCCTGGGTTAGGTGAAGAAATTCAGCAATGGTAAGGTGTGGTTGAAGATTCTCTGCTGCAGTGAAACCTGGAATATGTGATGGAAATTAAATCCATGCAGCTTTGGAGATTAGATGCTGGTAAGCATATCTGAAAAATGTGTTCTTAGTGTCTAAGTCTCTTGAGGAAGGCATTTGTAGAAGCCTTGCTGAGTGCTGTGATGGTCTGGATATTTATGGACTTCTCTGGCTCCTGGCTGCATGCATTGGCAGTATCAAATGATTGGGTAAAAAATCTGCAAACTGTGCCTTGTGATCTTGTAAGCAAGGATCTGAGAATAAATACCCCTAGTATTACATTGTCTTTATAGTGTTCTGCACCACTTGTCTGTTTTGTACAAAAGTTGATGAGCACAGTAGATAGGCTGTGAAAATAAATGACAGCCTGTTAAGGTAAGTGCTGGCTGAAAACACTTGGGTTAAGGTATTCGTTTCTAAATTATATTAAAAATAAGCAATATTTTCTCAGAAAAATTGTGGCCTACATCTATTTCAGCTTTGGGGCTTGGAATTTGGGGGAAGATCTAAAAGGAACAGGCTGTACAACTTAAGGAAAATGAGATTAGGCATTTAGTCTGATAGTTCTTTTATGTCTTTGCATACTAATAGTGATACTAAATAACATACATTTAAAAGCCTTGCCAAAGATTTAGATTATTTTGCCAGAGTGAAACCTGACATTGAAAATTATTCCTTGTAGAAAGAAGATGATGAGAAGTGTCTTTGCTAGAAGGATCATTCATAATACAGAGCCTGATAGAGAACTTCCAGTGTAGGTGGTGTAACAGTGAAACTGACAGCAGTCATTTCCCTCCTAATTATACTTCTGTACTTCCTGAATTAATGACCAAGTATTTCACATTGTGAAATAAAAAGGTAAGATAGAATTAACTACATTGGTGATACAGAAGTTTACATATTTATTAACTGAAGTAACATGTTAGGAAAGCAGTACATTGGGGAAATCAGCTTACTGCTCAGGAAATAGTTGCTTAAAATTAAGATTTGTGCTAATTTTTTTCAGCTTGTCTTGTCTAAAAGCTGTGCAAAGGCACAAGATTTATGCAGATGCAAACCTTACTGTATAGGAAATAATGCTGTGAAATGAGCTACATAAACAATAACCTGCTGCCCCTGTAGAACAGACAGAGCCTGTGGCAGAAGGAAGAGTTGCAGCCCTTTCCCTGACCAGCAGTGGCAGTCCCACTGGTGCTGCCAGTATTGGCACCACTTTTAAAATTTCTGTCAGCAACACACTGAAGGTTTTTATAGCCCTTCATACGTCTGCTGAAAATGCAGCAGCAATGAGAGTGGGCTTGCATATCTTTCAAATACATTCCATATACAGACTTTCATTTTTTCTTTATAATTGACATCTTCATGGTTCTCAGCAGTTTTGAAAAGGCAATTCAGACATAAGCTATTGCAGTAGTGTCTATGCAGCTGTGTCAGTCTCACTGAAATGAAGCTTACTCGTCCCTCAGTCCCTCATCCATATGTGGGACTTGCTTTTATAGAAGCCTGTGGGGTTGCTTTGGTTTCAAGAGGCTGGAGACTTTTCTGTTCTGGTGGCATTTGAATATCATTTCCATATATTAACTTTCCCTTATTTAATAGGCATAAATGGTATGGAGTCTTGGCCTGTGATAGTAACAGCTGCCCAGTTTTAAACTATGCCAGTAAGAGGAGAGAGCAGTTTTTCACAAATGCTGAGAACTATCGCTGGGCACGAAGAGTTTCCTGAGAGCCCATAAAGCTGCTGCTGCTTCAGTGTTCTATTTAACAGCACCCCAACCCCAAAAAACACTAGCAAAAGTTCCTTGAGGATGTGTTTTCTGATGAATTTGCCTGTAGAATGCAGAAGTGTCTATCCCCCCAGTGAAGGTGAGGGAGGCTGGCATTGCTCTGGGGGCAAGGACCTCAGAATTTCCCGTTCTGTAGTGTGAGAGTAGGTGATGAGCAAGCACAGAGTCTGTTCACAGAGGTGTAAACATTTTGTTTAAATGAATAGCAAACACTGTTCTGACATACCCATAACTTTCAACGTATTTTCTGTTTCTCCTTTCTTTTGATAGGATGGTTAGAAGTTTGCTGGTGACCTTGCTCCTCTGGTCTGTAGGCAGTAGCTCTCTAAAGTGTAGCATGGGAGGTAGTGAGCTGTGAGGCCAGCATGCTTTGAACTACTCTGTGTGTGTGGATTTCAAAGCACTTAATTCTGGGGGAATTAAGTGTCACTCTTAATTTCTAGATGTGATCCTTGCTTTTTTTTAATATCAAAAATAATTTGATATTAAAAGATAGCCACCTAGCTGAGGCTTTCTAGTGATCAATCCATGTACAGAAAATACACCATAATGTCATGCAAAAATATCTGCATGGAGTTCAGGCCAAAATGTGACAGAAATGGAGATGGAGGTTTGCAAGTCCTTGTTGTGTGCATTGGTGCTTCAATTCTTTTATTTTAAGAGAAAAAGGTATTGTTTTATCATGGACAAGTAGTTTTACAGTGGTAGAAACTGTCTAAGAACCATTCTAAAAACCCTTGAAAACAGAAAATGTGTCTGAATATTAATAAGTGATAACTGGAAAACTATTCCAGTGGATCTCTTCAGTCTGGTTTGATGTATATACACATACACACCTATCACTGCTGCAAAGTCTGAGCTCTGCAGGTAACAGAGGGGGTGTGCTTGTGTATCTCAGTCTTGTTCACCTGCCATAGGCTCCATTGGACATTCTGGGGTGGTCAGAATGCCTATCTGCCACAGAACTTGGTACACTTTGAACTTTTACTTGATTTTCATAGCAATTTGGAATAATTTTACCATATGGTCTTGAGGGTTGTTAATCACACTATAATAAAACAGTGTATGTAATTTGACTACTCTTGGCAAACAGGAAAAACAAAGATCATCACCTGTTTGTGAACAAAAAAGCACTTCTTAAAATAAGAAGTTTGCTTTCTCATACCGTGAAAGAAAAAGAATATATAATTGAAAACACTTCAATTAAAAAGGAGTAATTCAGATCAGCAATTTGTGTTGGATTCCCTTTGTGCAGGCTTCTGCACAACGAGAGCTCCATCAGAGCTCCTGTGCAGTGTATCCATAACGCAGATTGGCTAATACAAAATCACACTTCAATTCTGCCAACCTCTTACCCCTCCTTTTGATTTATCAGCCTTAATCCTGGCAAGTGCTGCTGGGTTTTTTCCGCAGGCCGAGGAGCTGCGGCAGCTTTGATCTCACATGCGAGTGAGAACAACAGCCACTGGGGGGGAGTCGTGCCCAAGGAACAGCAGCAGCTCCGGCGCGGAGCTCGGCGTGCCCGGGGCTGCGGCAGCTGTGCCTGCCCGGCCACGGAACTGCTTCTGTCACAGGGAAAGTGACATCAGTGCAGAGCCTCGGATGGCTCAGCTGCCATTTAAAACTGCTGCCAGCTCGTAAACAAGGGGCACGTTCTTACAGCAGGTAGCCAAGGGGAAGATGTTCAGAGTATTAACTGAGCCATCAGAAAGCCTCGCGTGCCTTCAGTGGTGTGGCAATAGGGAGCCAGAGCCGCTCACACAGCTGAAGGATGGCCACGTTCCCTCCAGTGCAAAGGACTTGCAGAAATAGTTCTTGGTCATGTTCCTTCTGCAAAACAGGTTGGCTTAATTTTTTTTGAGGCTTGCTGCCGCGTTCAGAAAACAGTGGTTGCTTGAAGGCTCTTTTGTAGTTACAAAACAGATGTTCTTATTTAGAGAGCTGTGAAAGCAAAGAGACAGTGCAACAGGAGCCTCAAACCCACTGTGGCCAGCTGTGTCTGGGCCATCTCACTTTGCTACAGCACAGTATTTTCTGCCTTTGTCGTTTTTCCAGGACTGTGAACTAATAAACTGAAGGGGAAATGCCAGAAGGATGTTCTGATGTAATATACCCAGCAAAAGATTATGGACTTTTATAGACTTTTTTTAGTCTGCACTTAATTCATTTTTCATGTTCTCTTTGCATAAACTGTTATCTCTTTCAAACCAAATTTCAGACAAGCCTTAGGAAAGAATTCAGTGTAGTACAGAGTAATTTCCTAAAGAACAGTCTATGTAAACTACTGCTAGGGTATTTTTTACTATCTCAAAATGTTTTTTTATAGCAGTGCAATGTCTGTATAACAGTCTGGATAGTGTAATCTGGATCAAATTCTAAAATTAATTTTCTAGGTCTTGAGTTTTTTTCCAAACCTTTTTTTTTCAGAAGGAGATGACCTTTGTGTCATGGGAATATATAACAAAATTCATGTTTAGACTGTTGGGTAATTATGTATATGGAGTTAAGAAAATGAAATTTTTCAAGGCCTTCCTTTCACTCTAAATGGATGACTCATTAGTAAGCCCCTTTTAATTCCTTGCTTTCTTAATTGTCATGAGAAATTAGTTATTTGGAGTATAGATGATAATTTTTCTATTAACAAAATAGAAGTTAAATGCCAAATAGTCTATGAATACCTTCATGTAACTTCATAGACTTTGCAAAAAAAATGCATGAAATGTTAAAATTTAATCCAAGAAGATCAAAGATTTACTTATTTCTAGTTTTCTGTCAAAATGTACCAATTTTGAGTGGTGAGATCAGACATTTCTTACAGCAATCACAGCTGAGTAAGAAATTTCTTTCTGTTAAGCAAAAAATTTGATGTTCCAGAAATGTTTCTGGTCTTGAATATGAACAGATATTTTAAGGGTTTAGTGAGGCAATGAAATCCAGGGATCCATCTGTGCATCATTTTATTCTTAGCGAATGTTAAGTTCTAAAAATACATGGGAAGGGATGCTGGGGTTCTGGTGCAGAGTTATGTAAGGATAAATATAACCATGTAGAATACTATTAACTGTGGAGAATAGTATTTGCTTATGGCATGTGCAGAATTCCAGAATGTTATACCCCTGTGTTTACATGCATGGCATTTGCTAGGTAGTTTTGTTTGGATGTTTATTTTGCATTAAGAACAGCCATTTTGGGACCAGTGAGTAAGGAGAGAGACCCAAAAAAGAGGTGGTGTAAGTAATTTCATTCATTCTGTGTGTCTTGATAAATAATGAACTTAAATACAAAGTGACTCTTCATAGTAAAACTTTTAATTTGTGGATGTGTTTTCTTAGGTGAATCACTTAATGTGTAACTAAAGGTAATTAAGGAGAAGAAAATAATTCAGCAACAAAGTTACCTCCAAACCTCCGCAACAGTCCAGGTCTCACATGTAGTAGCTGCTCAGGGTTTTCTTCTTCAATGTCAGTTCAAATATGCTTCCAGGAATATCCTCAGGGTATTTGGGAAAGGAAAAGCCAATTGAAAAGAGATGGATCAAAACTGTATCTTGTTCAGCCATAACTCTTGAGCAGTAGTGCTGCTCAGCTGCAGTGTAGCTCAATGCAGAGCTAGTGGAGTTAAATGTAGAAGTGAAACCAGGTTAATTTTCAGTCCCAGTAATAGGAGTTGCAATACATACCTTTATTCAGCATCTTAATTTTTTTTTTCCTCGTGCACATTGTGATTCTGATGTAGAAATGTTGTTTTCCTCAGCACTAACAGAAGCCAAACTGCTGTAGTAAGAAAAGGTTGCACTGTGGGTACATGGCCTTGTGAAATGCTTTGTGTCTCTTCTCTCTTCAGTGCTGTACTGGGGGCTGTGGAAACCTCCCTGCTCTGCTGTGTGTTGCCTTCACATCAGAGCACCTTGTGAAGGTCTTGGCACTGGATTCACTGAGATGCAGCTCCCATTCTGCAGTGTGCCCTTGCAGCAAAGGCACCTGCAGTGCTCTCCTGGGCTGCATGAGGCAAACAGCTCATGCCAGCTGCTCCAGGAGGAGGGGAAGGGACCCTTCCCCTTGGCTCAGCCTGGAGGTCTCTGTTCACTCCTGGCTCCTCAGTCCAGGAGAGCTGTGGGTATGTTGGAGTGAGTGGAGCCAAGAGCTACAGAGATGGTGCAGGGGTGGGGCAGCTCTACATGAGTAAGGGCTGAGAAAGCTGGAGCAGTTAGCCTGTAGGAGAGAAGGCTTGGGGGTTATTTTATTTTTAATATGTGCAGAAACCAACTACCACAAGGAAGGGTGCAAAGAAGGTGGAGCTGGGCTCTTTTCAGTGGGTCCTGAGCACAACTAGAGACACAGTGGGCACAGAATGGAGCCCAGAGGGTTCCTTCTGAACATCACCAACCACTTATTTGCTATGAGGTTGCCCCTGGAGGTCACGGACTCTCCGTCCTTGGAGTTATTCAAAAGCCACCTGGCTCTAGGTAACCCTGCTTGAACAGTGAGGGCTGGACAGGATGGCCTCTGCATATTCCTTCCACCCTTAACCATCCAAAGACTCTTCTGACCAGATAGCATAACTTTGGTGCCAACCCCAGAGAAGCTGTACTCTCATTTTTAAGAGTCTAGGTGAGTTCTAATCTGTGAACTGCTCTGACCTGCTAATTTATGGAGCATCTGATTGTGTGCAAAAGAAGTGGTGACAGAAATGTCATATTTCATAAAGACCCTCTAAGCAGTGTGGTTTAAAAATTGTTTAAGAAAATTGCTCAGTTGCTGTTACTGCTTCTCTGCTGTGCTGTCATACTGTTTATGGAAGATTGGAAGCAAATAAGCATAACAGTTCTAGCTCAAATTCCTATGTGTGGTTTACATATTTTTGCTGTTAATTGAACAAAATGTACTTGTAGCTGTCCATAGCTCTACTTTAATCTATCTGAATTGTGTTCAGTGAGGCTTCCTGAATGAAATGGCTTCAAAGTTGCCACAGTGTTGTAGGGATGTAGCTGCTAGTGCTTTTATCCTATTATGTGATCTTATCATGTAATACTTTGAAATTTTCACTCTGCAGACACTAATGCTGTAGAGCTTTGCTTATTTACACAGTATTTGCCATATTTAGAAGGTAAATTAACTCACTGTACTTGGTGCCCAATGTCAAGAAGCATTCAAAGCATCCAATACTAGAAGTGATCTGGTTTTTGCAGCAGTAGTAGCCTTGCTGCCTAGTCAGTTGTTTTCAGTTGGACAGTGCTGTAGCTGTCTCTGTTTGCCTTGGAAATCACTGATTTGGTGCCTGCAAGCAGCAAGGGCACTGTGACACATCCTAGGCTGGGGGGTAGGCACAAACAGAACACCCTGGGTCATGCAGGTCCTCGCTGTAACTTCAGCTGCTCTGGTCTGTGTGACTTGGAGGTTCAAGCTACAGCTCTGTTCTCTGTGTTCCATTGTTCTTTCCTCACCTGAATAGTTTCTCACTGAACATTCCCAGGAAGGTTTCATGTTTGTCAATAAAATCTGTTCTTGCCACCCAAAGAACCTTGGAACGCCTTTGAAAATAGAATGAGGCTAATGGAGGAGGTAATGCTTTATTCTTACTACAATCTAGAGCCTCCTTTGTCTCAGTTAAATATTTACAGCCCATGTTCTATAATTCAGCAGGAAAAGGTTAGAGAATTCAGACATTAGAGTGTTTTGCTGTAGTACTTCTAAGATTCAGCACATGACAAAAATTATTTTAGTTTCTAGAATATTGCTTTATTTATGAACTGTCCCTGTCAGGGACGTTAATTTGCACTTTGCTCACAGTGCAAAAGCTGCCAGGCCAGCTGTTGGCTGCTGAAGCAACCTATTTATACACAGACCAGAAACTTTTCCCACTTGTACACAGTTAAGATTTAATTTACCTCTCTGTTTTTGTGGGATCACAACTGTGGACTGTTCAGCTTCAAGTGATGACTGAAATTGGATTTAAGAAATAGTTTTCATTCTGCTAGTTTTCATTCTGATTGAGGAAGTGACTTGTGTTTTCATTTCAACTGTTCCCCAGCACTTGGGATGGCAGCTTAGAGCTAATAAATGCTGTAGATGTGTGTTTGTAGCCATCACTCCATTTAAGTGGCAGATCCTTCCTAACATGTAATAGGCTGCCCACTGTGTCTGTCTAATAATTGTTAATGTGATCCTCCATTGAAGCAGAGAAAAGCTGCAGCCAGCAGTTTGAAATGTCTGTGCACATACTGCTGATCCAGCCTTTGTGTACATACTGGTGTTGAGTGGTGTAAAATTCACATGATGTACTCTAAGGAGTCATGGTTTTCAGTAAAAGAAAGGAAAATCAGGCTTGGGGTTTTTTCCTAGTTGGTCACAGGAGGGTCTTGTTATGAACATAATATAGACATTGGGATGCTATCAGAAGTGATTATAGTAAGGGACTAGAAATAATAGTAACATCAACATAATAAGTGAAAATAGTTATCAGCTAGACAAGCAAAAAAAAAAAAAAAAAACCCTAAAAACCATGCTTCTCTTCTACCATTTCCAGCCTCAGGTTTCTAACAGGTGTCCAAAACCTATAGCAGTAACTGGCTTTACTTCACTCAAAATCACACCAAAGCCTACTGTGGACCTGGAATATACATTAGGAACAGGTGGGAAACAATAGCTGTATTGCCTGAATGTAGCAACTTTTTACTTGTCTAGCTTCTACTTCAGCTTGTTAAAATCTGCTCTTAATTTGACATTGCAGTTGGTGAAATTTTCAGCAATTTTAAAACTACAGACTTTTTTGGGAATACCACAGATGAGCCACACTTACTCAAAAGACAAGGACAATGAAGGCAACAGACCATAAAATGCCAGACTGACGTGGATAAAAGTATTATCATACATTGCTTGTGTGAGTTAAGCAGCTCTGAAATGTTGTGTTATGGGCACATATGGTGTGAGCTGTGTAATCAAGTTGTTATGCCTGGGTGGAGATTGCTTAGGAGAGGAATGATGGATGGTTGCAAATAAGCTATTGCTTAATAATCCATGCAGTTGTTGGAGGACTCGTGTTGCTCTGACTTGTGCCTGGCACACACAGCCCCACCTCCCAGCACGTCTGTCCCTGCTGCTCTGGCTACTCACAGGAATGCTGTGGGAAACAGCAAATCATGCTTAGAACTTCAGCTTGCTGTAACACACCACAGGAGGGGAAAACGAGATATAAATGACTTTGGCAGATATCAGCTATGAGTGAAGCACTTCTGTTTATTATTTGTTTTAAGCATTGCTTCAAAATGGTTTCAAACAACTTTTTTTTTTCTGAATCTTCCCCTGTTAGTGAATCTGCCCTTCCACAGAGAGTCATGAACACACCCAAATCTGAAGATAGCAACTTCTGGGAGAGACTAATGGTGGTTTTTATGTGGCATTTAATATATGTAGGAATTTCAGCAGTTGACTCTCAAAAGGATAATTACTTCATTACCAAATGTCAAAATTATAAACAGGAAATTGTTTCAACTGTCTGTCAAGGAACCCCAATGTCCAATAGCCTGTGTAGAGCCCATTGACCTGCTGTGTCTAATAACTGCTGTTTGTGAAGGGCATGTAGGGAAACAGAGCTCAGGAACAAAGGCCAGCAAACCTCCTGCACTTTGTGGTAGTGACCAATTTGGTTTCAAGGCCTTCATTAGAGTATCTTTGAGTATACCCTTTCATGTGGGGATGATCAGGAGACTGCTCTGTTGGAAACCTTCCCATCTGTGAAATGGAGCTCATAAGAGGCGCTGAACTTGGGTTGAGGAGGACTGGAGTGGCTGTGCTCTACTGAAATGAGATTGCTCTCTGATGCTGGCCGAGAGGATTTGTTCAAATACCTTATGCAGCTGGGTAAGCTTTTGTCTATGTTGTCTTCACCAGGCAGTGTACTCTGTAAGCAAGCTGCTTCCTACTAACAGACTAAATACAGTTAGAAACAGCTCACATTAAAGAGGGGTAACTTACTGGGTGCCATAATAAAATCAGTTCCTAGGATATTAAAAATACTGGTTTGTTCTGTGTTTTGGTTAGTGGCAAAAGCTTTAGTAGCCCAAAGCTTTATTATGGTGTTAAGTTTGCTCATCTTCCACCTTTCACTAGTATCAGGGTCTTCTCAAAACCCAGGAAATGGGCAAGTTGAGAGTCATTCCAATATATATGGCTTTGGTCCACTCTATTAACTGTTTTTTACCCTACACAGTCCCATTCTGTATGGGGGAATCATTCATTTGTTGGTTGTTTTGAATGGAGTATTGTACATTTGTGGGTGTTTTTAATTCCAGCGTTTAAATACCCAGGCTTATTTTCAAGCTCCCAGCACCACCCATGTCAGCTCCTTGGATGGCAGCTCCCAGTGCCATGATTTCAGGCTGTGGTACAGAGACAGCTTCCTTCCTGTTTTGTGTGTTCTGAGGTGAGGGCTGTAGATGTGCTCTGGATTCTTCCTCATAATTCTTCCCACTCCATACAACAGCTCAAATCTTTCACCACTGTTTTTTCTTGGTCTCTTGTAGTCTTGCCCTAAATAATTAAAATAATGACCAGTCTGTGTCCTGTTATGGAACGGAGATCACCACTTCAGAGAACCTGCTCCAGTGTTTGACTATCCTCATAGTAAAAATTAAAAATTTGAAAGAAATATTGAGGAGGTAATATACTCATTGTTGGCCAATAATAATTAATCTGAATTTTCACTTTATCTTCTTCTATACCCCTATTTTGGTAAAGCAAAATTATCCTCATTCCTTCAAAGCTTTTCTCTTCAGTTACAGCATTTCCTCTTTCACAGAAACATCTGATGCCTCTAGTGCTGCCTGTGCTGTGCTAATTACCATTGTTCCTCACTGGTTGTAATGTCCTGAGATTTGGAAAAAGAATCACAGCAGGTGAGGGAATGGAAGCTGTCAGGCCACGAGCCCAGTAATGTAAAGGCTACCAACCACAGCATTTTACATTGTGAATCAAAGAATCAAGTTGAATTATAGAATGTTATTTTTATGGGATAGAAAATAATAAAAAAACCAGGTTGTTTAATATATCAAAGCTGTTTGTACTAATGACACTTCTTATCTGTATCTTTAATATTGCTATTAAAAGGGACTTAATTAAAATGCTCTGTGATTTATTGAAATAGCCTGTAATAGCTCAATGTGCTTATACCTTCTTGAAATTCCCAAAACACATTGTGCTAATGCAGCTAATGGCAAGTCCATCACTGCACCACCTGTCTATTTGTGATTTGCAGGGCCTATTAACTCTATTTATCATTGAGCTGATAGGAGGCAGAGAAGAAAGAAAGAGATTAGAATATTTTCATAGAGGAAAATTGCAAGAGGAAGTGGGCAAGGTGAAGTAGTTCTTAAAAAGAGTGCACAACGTGTTAAGTCACAGTTCTCTAGTACTTGAAATTAGAATGTTTCCTGAGTGTTTGATCAAAGAAGCAATTTTAATGGGTTTGTGAAGAAAAAATACTGTGGTAGGTTCTTTGAGAGTACCCTGACAGACATCCTTTCCTTTGCAGCCTGATAACCAAAGGGAAGACTTGGAATTTACCCAAATTCTGAATTACACAGAGTAGGTATCTTTTGGATGACTTTTGTCTCCCCAAAAGTGTGACTCTAGTGTAGATTTTAGTTTAATTTAGAGTTTACTTTCCTCCAGGATAACATCTGAGGCTTATGAGCAATTTTCACAGTAGTCTAGGCTACATATTTAATTCTATACTTACCAGCAATCAACTGAAAATATAAATATAAAAAATGGGTTTGAATACACACACAACAGAAAGCAAAATAGCTTGTAATATACAGAGGTAAGAAGAAATTACAGAATGCTATAAAATCTCATTTAAAATGATATATTGTTCCAGTAGCTTTATCTGGGAGAGCGAGTGAGGAGCTGTAATTGTCCTTCAGTTGCACAGATCATATTGGAAACGTTATTTAATATTTATATGCCAGAATGGTTTTATTTCAGTCCTACCTTATGTGAACAGTTATGTTATTTTATCAGGTTCTATCTCTACATTTAAAGTAAAAATGTTCCTTATCTTTAATAGCAGCAGAACACTTACAGTAATGCTTTTCTTAAAAAACAACCACCCTAAAATTGGAGTGTAGCCACAGCCTCTCCTGACAGGAAGCACATTAGACACAATTTTCTGAGGACACCAAGTGTGGTGACCCAGAGCAGCAAAATGAATGCCTGGGGATGAACTTTACTGACAGTACCTGCAAGTCCTGTGTGCATCCAAGGGATGACTTTCCATTGGGTGCCAACCTCCTCCACTGGTAATGCAGAACATCACTAAAGAAAAAGGATTGAGGAGTACCTGTAGCCTTCAGAACTCTGTCTGAATGGCTGTAAGAATTCATCAGGGGAAGAAACACAAGGAGAATAGCCATTTCCCCCCATTGTTTCTCAATTTTTGAAGCTTATAGAGTTACTTTTCCAACCCCAGGAACATTTCACCCTTGTAATGATTAGAGACTATGTGATACTACTCAGAAACTGTTCAGGCAGTAATGTGAGGAGAACAGGGAGCATTAAGTGGTTGTTAGGTTGAAACAAAATCTTCTGAGCTACTAAGAGATAATTAGGCTTTCAGTGGGAAAAGAAAAATATAATTTAAAGGCCTTTACTAAACTTGGTTTTTCCTGAAGTGTTTACCTAACAGCTGTTCTCCTAAGGGATTCCCTTCTGAATTATTCAGTTCCAGAGTACAACATCAACTCCTACCCAGGGGCCTGAAATACTCAGAGAAAAACTTGAAATAATAATCCAGCTGTCTCATATTCTGTGTAATGGAGCAACTGCCTCCAAATTGCTCTTGCTACCTCAGGCCTCAGTGCCCCTTCGGTAGCATCAGCATTGCAGGAGATGTGTGTGAAGTGGCACCAGTCTGAGCAAGGGGTGCCTGGCCCTGCCTCTGCTGGTGCCAGGGGGAGCAGCAATGCTTTTTGCTGCAGGGTGAATGAGAGGGCACTGAACAGGCTGGCAAACCATCAAATGCCCTCTTGGGAAGAAATGCTTTAACAAGAGGGAGATGTCAAAAAAAAAAAAAAAAGTATTAAGAATTGTGCTAAAATACTGGCTGAAGAGTAATCCTAGCTGTACTCTAGCTGACCTTGTTAATTTTCCTGGTTCTTAGAGAAAGAAGCACAAAGCCTGAATGAAATTTCTCACTAATTCTTTTGTTTGAAGGGTAGTGAGACAATCTGCTTAATTATTTTTGGCAGTTGAGATAAGTCTGTTTTTCAAACACTTGTCATAGTAACTAATATTCTGTTAGAGTAATTGCTTTTTCTGTATGTACACCTCTCTATTCAGTGCTTTTCTCTTATTGTTTTTGTTGTAAATCCTTCAGGGAATTTTTCTCTCTGCCAAACCATTTTATATCCTTGGCTTACATTCCACCTATATAGTTTTTGCCAGATTTCCCTGTATTAGTATCTGACAGACGACCACCATAATATAAGAGGGATGTGTAAGATTTTGTTTGTTTTTTACATTATCACCAAAAATAGACCAATAATGTAATTTAGAGACATTAAAAAACCAAAAAATAGAGATTAGCATTGGGATACAATTCTTCAGCATATTAGATCCTTCTCATTTTGGCATTGCCAAAACCAAAGAGAGACTTTGATTCCACCTGTCATTTCTACAGACCTCAGGCCACTGTGGTGAGTGATGCTGCCAGCACTGTTCCCTAGGCAGCCACAAAAGTACACTGCTCATTATGCACTGATATTCCACAGGGATGTTTTTTATTTCCCCTCAGGCCCACAGTAAGCTGCTTTGGAAAATACATAGGCAGTATTCCTTTAAAAAGAACGAGTGCCTGTCTTTCAGAAGAAACACTGTATGGGTAATTATAGAAGAGATTTCTTTGCCTTTGAGGAAACCATCTTCTAGAAGTGTCCCTGGGTGCAGCCATTTGCATGGGTAAGATATTGTCACTGTTTGTAGAACAGTGACAGAACCTCCTAAATGCACCAATGATCAGCCAGTGTCTGTCCCACCAGCCTGGCTACCCTGCTTGGAGTGATCTGTTCCTTCTGCACTGGAGATCTGCTGAATCATAGTTCCCATGATCTTTTTTTGCACCTTCCAACACAAGAGTCTTAATTCTGATAGAAACTTGGCCATGTAATTTCTGACCAGATAAAAACTGTTTTAGGGACTGCCACCTATATTGAGTGAATGCCCTATTTTAAAAGCGCTTTGAAGAGCAAAGAAAGCTTTGCATGCTGTTTAAAAAAAAAAAAAAAGCACACCCAGCATTCAGAACACTGTCAAAAATGAAATATTGCATTTTTATACCGATTTAAGTAGACAGTTAAGAGTAGCTTTTCACAGAACAAATGTAATTTCTTGACTTGCTCCATATTTTTCTATGCTGAAAGGGAAGTTACAGTTTTGTGCATAAATGAGCCACTTAGACTTACAACTATAAAGTTAAAGATTCTTGATACATATGGATAACAAGTTTATAAAAGCTTTTCCCTATATTGATTGTACCTGAATCATAAATGTATAATAAATAATTATGCAGAAGTTCTCTTCCTGAAGGCTTTTTTTTTCAGAAAGGGTACAGTAAGTCTTGTCTCAATTTCTTTTATAGTAAATATATATGTATATGTATATATATGTATTTCTGCCATTCTGTTACCAAAAAAAGAGAGTCCATGTAATGCCTAAGAACTTCAAATACCTCAGGATTTTATTCAGGTATAATATTCTACATGGGTGATGCATTTCAGAAGAAATAGCGTCTCTTCAGACATATTTGTTTTAAGGAAAAAGTATTCTGTTCTACCTCAGAAAAAAATCCACTTCCTTCCAGCCAGTGTGTTGAAGTTAGAAAAAGTTCATTTGCAATGCCTGGACAGAGGTGAACAGTAAGTTTGACTTAAAAAATAAATCTTGAACACTGGTGAAAGTAGAAAATGTAAGATTTTTTTAAAGAAGTCTTAACAATTAAAATTTGAAAGATATTTAAGGGATTTAGTTAATAACTATGAAATCTGGTTCTCTGAATTTTCCACTCCTTTGTCATCCTCAGCAGCAGATTTGGCTGTGCCATTCTGCAGAGGGAAATGTTGTGTATCTGGCTGACTGTGCTCAGGGCAGTGGGTTTTTAACCTTTCTCCATTTAGGGCAACTAAATTGGGTTTGATCCTAAATACATTCTGTATTTCATCAGTGTTTAAAACAGATGGATGCTACAGAAGTGTGTGATGCTCAAATAAACAAAACAAAGCATTTTCTTTCTTGAAGTCTTCTGCTTTCAAAATGGACTTGGCCAGAAAAATAAAAGGGCAGAAAGGTTATAATAGCCTAATAAAACTTCCAATGTACTCTGCAAGTATAGATTGCTGGAGAATTATGTCATTTTTCTCCTTTTACTCTGCATGTTATTGCTCTGAAAACCTAATGCATAACTCTATGTGGAATTATTTATGGAAGGCTAGAGGTATTTAGGAAGCTTAGAGAAATGCAGAGCATCATGTGGGCTAGGTAACCAAAAAGGAGAGTGAGGAGAATTTGTAAATGTCTGCAGAAATACAGCTGTGCTGGTGGAAAGTACTAGACTGGAGAAGAGGGTATGGATTTTAAAAAATATTATCCCAATATATTACACCAGTGTACTTCTATCTGCAGGTTTCTGCTTTTAGAAACCTTTTCTGCTGTCTCCCTGTGTGGAGCAAGGGCACAAGGTGGTGCAGGGACTTGAGTGCCACCAGAAAGTTGCTTCTGCTTGAGGTCCTTCGGCGTCCAGGGGAGAGGATGAGTTTCACAGACGTGTTTCAGGGCTGCAGCTGGATTAGACAGGGGTGGGTGGATGGTGCTGTGGAGCCTTTGGGCATGGAAGGGCCAGCCCTGAGGGCTGTTCCAGCTTACCCATGGAAGTGTTCCACCCAGGGGACAAAACTACACAACTTGTGAGTTGTTTCTGCTCAGCACAGTCCTTTTGGTGTGTTAGTGTGCAGCTGAATCCTTCTAGACCTGGCAAAACTGCAACAGTTCATGTGTCTAACCATGTATGGTCAGCTATTGCAAAAAACACTCTACTATGCCTTCAGTTACTTTGAATGCATTTCAGATAGATACAGACAGCCATTTTTACCCTCTGATTTGCAGCTGCATTTCACAAAGAAAAAGCTTGAAAATATTATCCAGTATGTTGCAGATTGATTTAATAAAATCTTAGTAGCAACTTCATATAAAAGAAATGCCTTATATGAATTATAATTTCATCCAACAACCAGAGTTTCTTTAATAATCCTTAACTTCAGCTCACCCTATGTTTCCATGCTGAGCAGTCTTTCTGGTCCCCTCAATTTTCCAAAGTAGAAAAGCTGTGTTCATATCTCAGGTTTTAACTAAATTGCTAAGAGCAGCTAAGCTAGCTTTGAATTATTTAAGATTGCCTACCCAGTGCTTCTGCAGAAAACTGGCATGTCTCAGCCACCAAACACCAATTCCTGATTCTCCAGGGAAGATCCTTTTGCCCCATGTTTACAGCTTTTCTCATCTACCAATAACAACTGGAAAGACTATCTGCTTTTTATAAGCTAGTTCCTAGAGACTGTGGCTACCTAATGTTTTGATGGTTTTTACTTGATAGTGATTGGAAATATTTTAGTCTTTCTTCTCTATCTTCTCAGGAAGACATTCATGTCTAAGAAGAATAGGTAGAATCCCACAAGCAGATTCTGTGTGCTTTATTAGAAAATCCACAATCTCAGCAAGATACTTAGGAGAGGACTTAGGGACTTCTTCCTTTTCATTCTAAATGCTTTAAATTACTTACCTGTAAATCAAACAAATTCATTTCTTGCAAATTTTATTTTGTGATGTTACGTTAAGAGGTGTTTTTCTCAGAAAACTAAGTCTTTGACTTCTAATTTTAAAAATGTAACTCACTTGTCTTTCAGTAAAGGAAATAAAAACCTACTTGCAAATGAATAAAATGATTCTTCATTTGAAATTACATCTGGATTTCAGTGGCTTAGCTAAAAGGTTGATTATGCACAATAAAAAAAGTGCTTCTGTTAAGTTTTTATTTGGGAATTTCAGCTACTTTATTTCTGCAGTTGAAAATATTTTATCAAGTAGATTCTAGCTCTGTAAAGTCTAGCCATTATAAAAGACAGTATGAACTGGCTAATTCTACCACTTTTTTTTTGCTCTTGGCAATGAGATCAATAAGGAATCTGATCACCATTACTTGTTACTTTATATACAAAAGTGTTGCACATTTTAAAATTTTACAGAAGTGATATTATTTACTGCACCAAAAAAACTGCTGTCTAAAACTTCTTGTATAATATTGGATGTGTATTTCTTCTGTGTTTTAGTTTCTTAGATTGAAGTCCTGATTAAAATAGTTTTATTTTTGCTAAGGCTTGGACAGAAAATACCAGGTACTTCTTTGGTTTATGCTTTTTGGGGCTTTTTTGCAGGGATTAAATTTTCTCCCAGGCCAAGCGTGATCATCTGGGAAAGAAATCTGTCTCATTTTTAAAAATCGGAGTTCTAGCTTGCCTTTTGTAAAACCACAGGGCAATCTGCTTTTCAGATCCAATCACGTGTACCCAGTGTGAACTTTCAAGCAGTCATAAAATGCAGAGCAATGATCCTGATTTCAGTGGAGTCTGTAGCACTCCAGGACACTCACGTGGAGGAAGCCCTTCCAAGGTAGGTGTTTCTGAAGAGCAGACACACACTATTTTCAGGTTAAAGCACGAAAATTGAGGTTTCTTGCATTATTTATCTGCAAAGCTTTCTTGTTTAAAATCCTTTTGGCTTACATACAGAAATAGTTCCTATGGCTGTATATATGCTTAGATTACGTTGTTAAAGGATGCTATTTTCGTGAAACCAGCGAATCTGTGATTATCCTCTACATAAAAACATGAGGAACCACAGTAATGGCTGTCAAGTAATGGCTGTCAAGTAATGGCAGGTACTTTTCTTTGTCTCCTTCAGGTCTGTGCCTGGTTGGGGTAACAAATTCATAGGTGGTGCAGAAAAGCAGAGATATTCAGGGATCCACATGTAATTCCAAGTCCTTTAAGAGAAAAGTGAGAGAATGGTTCCTCTGTGCACAATCACCCCAGCAAGGATAGCGTGGGTGCCTCAGTTTGGGAAGGATGTTGAGCATGTCCAGAGGAGGGCAACAAGGCTGGAGAGGGGCTTGGAACACAAACCCTGAGAGGAACCACTGTGAGGGAGCTGGGGGTGTTGAACCTGGAGAAAAGGAGACTCAGGGGTGACCTTATCACTCTACAACTCCCTGAAAGGTGGGTGTACTCAGGTGGGGTTGGGCTCTTTCTCCAGGCAGCACTGACCGAATCAGAGGACAGAGAGTCTCAAGATGCATCAAGGGAAATATAGGCTGGATATTACGAAAAAGTTTTTCACAGAAACAGTGATAAAATATTGGAATGGCCTGCCTGGAGAGGTGGTGGAGTCACCATCCCCAGATGTGTTCAAAAAAAGATTGGGTATGGCACTTGGTGCCATGGTTTAGTTAAGGTGTTTAGGGCATGGGTTGGACCTGATCATCTTGAAGGTCTCTTCCAACCCTGTGTGTCATTCTGTGTGTGTTTTGGAGCCTGCAGTGGAGGTGTGACAGTTCCCCTTATTTGGTTTACCTCTTGGAAGCAGACTTTGTCCAGGCATTGGTTCATTGCATGGCTCTTGGTTTTAATATATCCTTTTAAAAGCTTTCATAAATAGGCACTTAGGTTTCAAGCACAGAAGCAGGGCTTAGTCAAAGTCTGCTGATCCTCGTAGTAATTTTTAAAGTTTTTATTCATACTATTTTTGAACACAGAATTGCTGTGCTTTGTGAGCTCTTCATTCACTTCCACAGAAAAATTGCTGTAAAAGGTGGAACTGGGAGTGTCATCATATATCTGATTTGCCAAGTGAGAACACAGTGGATAGTTTTATTAGTATAAAAGTAGGGAGGTGGGAAGAGGATTTTTATTTTTGAGGTTCATTGATTAACTACAAGTCTGTCAGAGGCAGTTATTCTATTTTAAGAAAATTGTAGAGTCATCAGGAAGCAAAGTAGTACCAAAGATAGCAGTGCCACCATTAGGTTTTAAGTGTACAGATTTAACTCTATGATCTCTTCTTACACTGGTGGGCAATGGCAGGCATTGTCTTGTTGTATTTTACACATTTTGGTATCTGCTACTATGAGGGGGCTTTTATATTTTTGAAGCCTAAGGCTAGTAAAGCAGGATACTTCCTGCAAGATGTTGATTACAAGTGGATGTGGTGTACAGATAAAGAAATCTTTATTATTTGCTGACTTACCCTCCTTTCTGTCCCTGCCCAGTACAAATTTTTGGAAGATAAACTTAAGGAAGATTGGCTGTCAAGTGCAAGGAAATGTCAATTTCTTTTTAAATGTACTGAAATACCAGCTTCTGTTGCCTTTGGACTCAAATATCTTTACATGCTTAGAAGTTGGCATGTGAGAATAAGTTGCTCTTCAGTTCTGCCAATGATACAGACTTCATATTTAGGTAATTATATCCATAAACCAATTTCATTACCTCTGTAAAAATTGGATATATTGGGGATGGTTCCTGGTGAACTGAGATAAAGCATGTTGGAGTGCCTTACAAGTTATTTTTAGAACAGGGCGAAGTGTAGCCATGGAAAAAGATAATTAATTTTTTATATATGTGCCAAGAAATTATTATATGCTTCAATTGAACTTATCCTGGATGTTGTAGTCTGGATACTTGATTCCCTTTGAGGAATCAACAGGGTGGACAAAGGAAGTGGAATTACTACAGCTGGTCTTATAGGGATGCAACATCATCTGAATGGCTGAGAAATTACATGTTAAATATAAGAATAATACATCTATTTTAAGTCAAGATATCAAGATGAATGATGAAGGTTGGATAGGGAAAGAGATATATTAAGTTTTGTGGGGGTTTCTCATTTTGTGTGTATATGTAGATAAAGTTTGCAATCTATTGTTCAGGACTGTTACCACATTTGACCAATTTCCACTACATGTTTAAGATGTATATTGTGTGGGACAGCCTGGTTTGTTAGTGCTTAATCAGTCTTTGAAGCTGCATACACAGAGAGGGGCTGCTTCAAATCACGAGCTCGTGTAAGGGATGCAGATTTGGGCCATGCTGGATGTAAGTGGCAGTGGCAGGGCCCTTGGACGTGCTTTCAATGCCTGTACCCTGTAGGGCACCTTCGTAATGGCAAGAGAGGCTTTACTGTAACTGTGGATTTACTTCTCTTTGCTCCTTTCCCAACTCTGTCTTACTTGAAAATGCCATTTGCTTCATCTCAAATAACAGTTGAAGAGACAGATGCATGAAATTCACTGCAGTGCAAAGTGAGGTGGAATAAATATGAACTTCTATCCACTGACACACCCCTGAGTATGAAGCTGCTTTCTGAACTGCTGGGAGCCAGTAAAGGCTGACAGTTATGGTGAAAGTGGCATCATTATCATACTGGCTTCCAAGTTTTGATGGGTTTTAACAGGCTAATAATAAGGTCTGATATATAGTAACCTTCTGGCTGCCTTTGGGAAACAAATTATTTGGTAAATTTAAAATTAGTAGTTTATAGTGTTCCCATATAAACACGGCTATTCCAAAGCTTTTGTGGCCACATTTCTGGAAGAAATTTCAGTACCACATCCCATTCGCATGCAGTGATCTGGCACTGAAAAATACCAATGGAGGTATACCAAATAGGTCTCTTCAGCAAAATAACTTTAGTTAGGGACAATACTACTTCCCAAATTGCTCTCAAATACTTCTCAAACAAATCCAGCAACGAAGACTCTTCAAAGAAAACTAAGAAGTGTATCCAGAGCTAATTCAGATCTTGAACAGTATCTCTCTACATCTGAATATTCACAAATGTTGAAGTGACAAAAAGCAATTTAAAGTCCAGTGGATTCATACTGAAAGCCAAAATAATTTTTGTCTCATAGCCTTAGTTGGCCATATTGGAAGCTGTGGAAGTATTGATTACCTGAGATTTACCCACATGTGAGGCTCATGGACAGCAGGTGAGCTTGTGGATTTGCAGTGCCAGATCCTCCTCTGGGTTACCCACAAATGTGGATTATTAATTTTTTATTTTTTATATACAAGTTAGAAAGTCCTTGGAAATGAAGGTAAATTGCTTTGTACGTAACACTTTCAATAGTATCAGCACAGGGAGTTAGTGAGATGTAAATTCACACCCCAGTGTAATGTGTCCTAATTTCTCCAAGCCCTAGGGCCATCTTGTTCCTGAATGAGAGCACCCAGATAGAGGTTTAAATGCATGTATTAAGGTTTCTAATTGTCCTGCTGTTGAATAACCTAAAGCATTTCTGCCTTGATGGAGAATGAGCTACTTAATCATGGAGACTGCAGAGGTTCTGTTTGCACCTGGGCTTTGGTTTTGCTTCTTTTTGCTAGAACCTTTCACCTTATTTGGCAGAACACTGGAACACAGACTCTTCCTTGACTTTGAAAGGGGCATTTTGAAGTAATGTTTCCAATGCTGGACAGCAAATAGTTCTACGTAAATAAATGCAAGCGGATGTTAGTTTTAGTGTGAACAGGTATAAACAAAAATTCAGTGTGATCTATAATCATACGTTCCCACCTGCCTTCATTTATCTGTTCTGCCTGGGCTTTCAGATGGGAGGTAGCACACCTGTGCCAGCAGTGAATTTGGGAATGTCACTTGGGAATGTGTTATCAGGCCCAGTCTGTCATTGTAAGCTAACTCTTCTTTTGATTATGAGCAGTGTTAATGTAGTACAATTCTGCATTTGACTAAAAACTTCTAGCGAAACATTTGTTTCTTCAGTGTAGAGTTTTTCAGGTGCTCTTGTGTCTGATTAAAATATGGCTTGCACATGTGCTGGAGCAGTATTTCAGCCATGGTGGGGTGACAGCAGCTGTTATCCTATGATGTTGTGTGACATAGTGAATTAAGCTGAAAGCAGAAGCTTTTTTGTGTTCTTTCGTTACAGCAAAACATCTGGATATTGTATGAAAAGAGGGAACCAAAGTTTTAAGCCAGGTGTACATGTGATGTTCGGGTTGAGGTTTTTTTTTTTGTTTTTGTTTTTTTTTTTTTTGTGAATATCACAGATATGTAGACAACATGTGCCAATTCTTGTATTAAACAAAAAAATACTATTTTAGTAGATTATGGTGCTACAAACATGTTAATCTTGGCATAGTTTTACTGCCTAAACTATCCTGCAGTATAGTGAGATGATTACCTGGGGTTTGGGTTCTGTGTTTTTCATGAGTAGGCCAAGCTGTTTGCACTTGATACCTAATTGCTGGGATTTCCCTCCTGCAGAAAAGTGGCTTCAGGTGCTGTGGGCAGCCCTGCCATGCTGGACCCCGTTGGCAGCAGCAGCAGGGCTGGGAAGTTTTTATAATTAGAAGCCTCTTATGTTTCTGCTACTGGGATGCTGCACCTGAGACTTGGTTATGGTTTGCTGTGAGGGGAAAAAAAAACCCTAAAAAATAAACGTTCAAGATGCCTCCAGCACAGACCTGAGACCCAGCCCTGCCCTTCCTCCGCAGCTGGACGGGAGCACACAGAGCAAGGGGGAGGCTGCCGGTGCCGCTGCTGCACAAAGCCCAGGTGGGAGCGATTTTGCCCTCAGGGCCGCGGCGGCAGGAGCGGGGCGGCTCGGGGCGCCGTCCGGCTGCAGGGGGGCCTCGGGCCGGGCCCCTCGCCCGGAGCCCGCCTGGGGCCCCCGGCGGGGCGCGCTCCCTCAGCCCCACCGCGCTGTCCCGCAGCCTGTCCCGCCTGCGCGAGCAGCGCGCCCGCTCGCGGGCCATGCTGGCCCTGGGGGTCACGCAGATGGTGCTCGGCTGCCTCATCGTGGCCGTCAGCTTCGCCGCCCTGGCGCTCACCACCTCGGCCCGCGTCCGCCACTCCTGCCCCTTCTGGGCCGGCTTCTCGGTGAGTCGGGGGGCGCGGGAGGGGGCGGGCGGGACCGGCGCCTGAGGGATGCGCGGCCGCCCGACAGGTGGGACGCGGCGGCGATTGCGGGCCGCGGCGCCCTCCCCGCGCTGAGGCGGGCAGGTGAGCGCCTCGATCGGCTGCGCCCTGCGCGGCACGGCTGCGGCGCTGCCCCGGCACTTCCACCGCCCCTTTGCAAGGGCTGGCCAAGGTGGATGGGGTTTTATCAACGGGTGAAAGTTGCGATGACAAATGAGCCTCTGGCGCTGGCTCAGCCGCCGGTGCCCGTTCCATCGGCGCTCACTTGGGCTCACCTTGAGAAGCGGCCAGCGCTCAGGGTCTGGCGCGGCTGCAAATTCACCACCAGCCGTGTGGTGCCGGAGGTGACCAAACGGGACGAGCACCGTGGGATTTAAGGTACACACACGGCATGGAGGAGTTCCGCCGGGAGGGCTGGAAAGGCTGTGGCTTTGGGGCACCCGAGAGCCCTGAGGGAGGCTGGGGCTCGCCCCAGGGCAGGCTGCTGCTCTGAGGGAGAAGCTTGTTTGTTCTGAGCGCAAGTTGGGATCCTTTGTGATATCCTTGGTCACTTTCCATTGTGTCCTGCTGGCACAAATTTAAAACAAACAAACAAAAAAAACAACCCAGAAAAAACAACAAAAAAGAGTTGAGAGTCTGACTCAGGTGGTCTCATTTAGCGCTGATCATGAGTGGCTGCATCTGTGTGTGGGCGCAGCGCACACATGGACACACACACACGGATAATCCTGCTTCATGGAAGTTTTTCTCATAAGCAGTGAAATGGGGCTTGACACTTATGAAGAATTAGGCATTTCTGAGGGCACTGGTAACAGAGTCTGTGTTATTGGTGAAGATTTGCTCCATTTAATTTAATGCGTTACTGGTTTCAATTATGTCACTCTAGCTCTTTTAATGGACCAGAGAGTTTTCAACTTGAAATGTGCTTGTTAGAAACCAGGACAATTAGATAAAATATTTTCAGTTATTTCCTTCTGAGCATGAGGTGGAAATGGTGTAGTTTTAAAAAATCCTTAAACTATTTCATATGCTCTTATGCAGAATATTGCTGTTTTTCTGAGCCCTTCAGAGCAGAAGGATTTAGTTCTGGATTAATTATTTAGATATGTTTTTTGATTTTGTTGTATTTTATTATAGTCTTGAAAAGAAATATGAGTTTACACTAATAGCATTGATGTTGTAATAGTCGTTCTATTGAATTTGATCCTCTGCAAGATAATATGCAATTATTTGTTGTGATGAGGTGTGAATTTTAGGTTCAGAATCTGGCTGCTTACATATTAATGTGCTACTAAACCAACACAGCTCAGGCAGCCTTTGTTTCTTACCTTGACAGAGTGAGCAGGAATATGCATAACTGCTTGTGGATTCCAGTAAACACAACTTTTTCAATAGCACCTTTTCCCCACCTCCTGTGTTCTGTGTGCAAAGACACTTCTGGTGGTTATTGTTCTGCTCCAAGACAGGCTTTCCTTACCGTGGATGCTTCCTACACTTCTCTCTGTTCAGTGTATTTCACAGAAAATATGTTTCCCACTTAGATTTCATGCCAGTTGCTCACCAGAGACACCAAACCTGTGATTCCAGCCTGTGGTGGAACGAGTGGAAGGCTCAGGGGATTGCAGGACTGCTGACTTAAAGGCCTTATTTTCCTGTGTTGTCAGAACGAGGCAGGTGTACCTTGTTTCCTAAACTAAGAGTTTACTTTTTAAAGAACTAATTCTACCTTATCAATGATCAGTCTGAGCATTAGAATGAACTTAGTTTCCTCCTATTATCCTTACCTCTAAGTTTCAAGAACTAAGAGAAAATAGAGCAGTTTTTGAAGCATGATGAGCCCTAAAGAACTTTTTGAAGTTAGTTGATTACACAGCCTTTTTTAAAAGCCCTTTGAGGTATTTAGTGGATTTAACAAATACTAAATATATCATCACTCACAGCTGAAAAATGTTTCTGTGGAAGAGCAACAGTCTTAGCCTGCTTCTATAAAATGCAGTTAAAAAAATAAATACAGGTAGGTTTAAGTGACACGAGAGAAAAAGAATGGAACTGTCCTTCCCCTCTTTATTTGGTGCCAAAATAAGACATAGATATTCACTGCTTTCACACAACTTCCCCCTCAATTCTTGGAAGTAAATAACTGAATCATTTGATATGAAAGCAGAAATTCTGAATCTATTTTGTTGTGTGTTTATGTGGTATACTGTAGTTTTTAGTCATTAGAAATGCACATCCTGAAAGAGAGTAGTCTTGGCATTGATACTTCTCCGCAGTTTTTGACACCAAATGACCTGTCAATATAAATGAAGGCTTCAAAAATTTGTTACAACTATTTCAAATGTTTCTGAAAATAATTTCCTAGCGTTTGTAGCAGTCTAGCTGATTGAAAAAAATTAAAAATAGATCAGGCTGCATATTAGACTCCCAGGAAGTTCTGTAATCAAATGCAAGGAAACATTCTGATTTCTCACTTTCTTTTTGAAGTCAAATCAAGTGACCATATTAGTGAGAGCTTATTTAAAGAACAAGGCACCATAATTTCCATGAAACTTTGAACAGTTCAGAGCTTATTTAAGCATCATCCCATACCTTAAACAGTTTATCTTTCATAGCATCATGTTAGGAAGATAAAAAGTATCTTTACATATTTTGTATTAAGACATTTTTAAGGTAATTACTTGGAGTCAACCTCACACTGAGCAGAAGGAAAGCAGGTACTGGTTAATTCTCTGCATAGGCAGCTTTCGTTGGCAAGTCCTTGCAATCTGTGTGCTGAAATGCTTGGCAGCTTGTTCCCATTGCAGTTTCCTGAGAAAATGGTGATTTCTTCTTCACATTCTCTCAATTGGGTAAAAGAAAATATTTTTTCATGTGAGGGAAATGAACATAAGTGTCTTTGATCCTGTTAAGAACATCAAGAACAGAGTACTAGCCCCATTTAATCATGGAAGGATAAGTCTCAAAATTAGGCTATTCTGGTAGATCAGTGGAAATATAAGCAGTGACAAGGTTTTTTATCTCTCCTGAAGGTCCATAGTTGCTTGAATATGAGAAAATATTTGTACCCCCTTTGCCCTTTAGGAAGTGAGTGTTGGGACAGCAGCAAACCACAGGCTGATGGAGCTGTGGTTGTGTGACTGCAAAAGCAAATCTTGCTTTGTGAAGTCATTTCTTCAAATTATTTGGAAGTTTGCAGGAAGATGTTTATCCTGCTACCCCCCCATCTTGATTTAAGAAAATTACTAGGTTTAGTTAGAGACCAGAGTTCTCTCTAGTACAGCAAAGTATTAATAAAATAATAAAATAAATCATAAGATGACCCATGTTTCTAAAATTACTCTGGCACTAGAGTAATTGTTGTGTATTCTTCTTTCTCATTTTTTACGTATGGTTTCTTGGCAGTTGTGTTCTTGTGTAGAAGTGTATTGCTGGAAGACCTTGTGCTGCCTTTCTTTTTTGTTAAGTTTCTTCTCAATTGTGCCTCTTTTCATCCATATCCCATGTTCAGAGCAGATCAATTCTTCTGGCTTGAAAGCATCTTTAATGTAGAATGTTTTCGACGTTCATGAAATACGTGCTTATTTGTGCTCTTTGAAAAAGGAAACAGATATAAATTGAGATTGTTGGTGTGAACTCAAACCCAACTTTTCTTTTATGGAAAATATGTTATATACTTGTCTACTTTATTAACTGGGAAAGCTGAATGTAGGAGTCTTTTCTGTATTTTTTTTATGACATTGTACAAAACAGGTTTAAAAACCTCAGGTGGTGCTTAAAGGAGTTAGCTTTTGAGAACTTCTACTTGTCTGTGACCCTGGCTGTTCCTCACATGCAGCAGGTTGTCCTGGCATGTTCCTGTAAAAAGTCATTGTGGAAGTAAAGGGGAGATGACAATAAAGATAATTTGTTTGCAATTGTGGTTTTCTTCTCCATTTCAGCTTTTTTTTTTTTTTTCCCTTCCTCCTTTCCCCTGTTCTGTCTTCTTCTGGTATTTTCCACTATTGCCTGTGGATAGTCAGGAGGAGAAGAGTGATAGTTGTAGCTTGGGGCAAGGAACTTTTGCATGAGAAGCCTCTTGCCAACAGTGTGACTGTGAAAGCAAAGCCAAGATCCTTGGGAGAAGGTAACCTCACTGTTCCTGTGGTGTGATCCAGTGTTCACTGAACCAGGACAACCTGGAACACATTTATTTGTTTATTTGTCTTGGAGATGATCATTTCGTGTCTAGGGCTCCAAGGGCAGCTTTCTTGTCCCCCTGCTGTAAGTATAAATGGAACTCTAACTCTGTGGTTATCGGGTGGTTTTCACAAAATGTCCCCTGTACTTCTGAGTGTGCTCAGAGAGCTCTGGATCCCCTCTGGGAGTATGAGAACCCACAGTATGGATTGCTTGGTTGAGTACTCCTGGTTAACACACACAGCCTGAGAGCTCAGCCTACAGCTTTCTTGGAGGAAACTCTGTTTGGGTGAGAGTATGTGAGCACATCCCTTCTCTGCAGAGGATTGTTCTAACGTAGATTCCAAATCTGTGGGCTCATAGCCATGATGATTAGTTTATTGCAGACAATTTGTTATTCTGGTGAAGTTTGCTGCTGGTTCAGCCAATGTTCTACATCTCTAAATATTCACTTTCAGTCTTGTTTTGGAGGAGTTTGTATTGCTGGTTTGGGACTTGGGTAGGTAAATTTCCACAGAGAAAAAGATTTCGGGAGAGTTATCAGACCTCTAATGCAGATTATCAAATAGTCAAGCCCAGAGAACAAATGAAACTGATTTCTCTATGTGGCTGTTGCAGATCTTATGTCATTCCTGAAAGATGATGCATCCACTCACTAGGACAGTTACTTTGATGTTCCTTGTTTCAATTTGATGAAATTGAGATGATCAGGAAATGAATTACTTGAAAAATCCTACAAGTAACTTGGTAATCTTTTGCCTCCTCAGTCTGGCTAGTAAGTCATGGTAGATTTTTGCCAGTATGATAGTCACAAAATAAAAGCTGCTCAGTAGGATGATACCTTTGAGAAAGTAGTACTATCATGTTTCACTGATCACTGTTAACTCCTCAGTTATTAATTGTAAGGTGCAGTCACAGTTACAAATAGTGGAACCTGCAGTTATAGACACTTGAAAAAGAATTACATGAACTTTGATTCTTTGAGACATTATCTGTTACTGTGTACCACTGTATCCTTTATTAACTACCATCTACCATCTCTGGGTTTTTTCTGACTTCTTTTTGGATTTCCTAACACCTCAGGCACCTCTTTCCTTCCCTTTGGACGTTTGTCAGTGCTTTGAAATGTGAGCGGTCTGTGGAAGGGGAGGGCAGCTGTCTGGAACTTTGTGTCTGAGGAAGCCTGCTAGGGGTTTGAGTTGTGGTACACAATGTTGGTAAAAAAAACCAGTCACCTGCACAGGCTTGCTTCTCGCCTTCACAAAACGCACAAGGATTGCAATGTGTCTTGTCTAGGTGATGGATCATTATTAATTTTTTTACCATTCTTGGGTTTACATCCTGACAATATTGTGTGGCAGACAAAAAACCCAGAAACATCCACCCCAGAAAAGCCATGAGGCTGTTATAGATGGCAGTAAACCCTGTGGCGCTGGTGCACAAGAAGAGGTCACACACATCATAGAACATAAGAGCTGGGAAGCCTTGGGTGCATCCTCTGTGCTTTGTGGAGTCTGTGGTCAGGCAGGGCTGTGGAACAGGGCGTTCATGGGTGAAAGTGTTGTTTCCATATCCTGATGGAATGATAGCAAATCAGCTGGACAGAGGAACAGTTAGAAAGATGGCAGCATTCCTTTTTAATTCTTTGAACCGTTGCCTAGTAAAATACTGTTTGTGACTTTTGAGGATTTGGGGCTAAGTACAACCTTGAGATCTTTTGGTCTCCTAGACAGTGCACTAGAGAACAGCAGATTCACGAAGGTGACATTATTTGTTTCATGAGGCACATCAGCTTTTATTGCTTCTGAGTATGTTCTGTTGCCTTAGCCTTAAGAGCAATTTAATTTAAAAACTTCCTGTGTTACAGGAAGGAGTAGTGGAAGAAATCAAAGATCATTATGGTAAGGAGCAGGAGGTGTCCAGTCTGTAGGGAAGAATTAGCATCATTTTTATTAATCCCATGTTATTATAAGTGACCTGCATTCTGAAGTCTTTATTTTTCTGTAGGCAGCCAGACTGCAGAATAAAAATATTATTTTGAGTATGTCTCTTATTGTTGTCAGCATACAGTATTTAGTTAGTTTGTTGTGGGTTTGTTTTTGGTTTTGTCTGTAGCAGAAAGACAGGTGTATGTCTCAGTCTCTTTAGGAATAAAATATTTTTCCTGGATGCTGGTTGTCCTTTCCAGCCAATTTTTTTTTTTTTTTTTTATGCTGGAAATGTAGGAGCATTGGATGAAAAAGACAGAAAATACTGCCCAGGAACTTATGAGAACTAGCTGTGAGGAACAGGTTAAGCCTGCTGAGAAACTTGGACAGAGCAAAGCACCTTGGTGGAAGTGGGAATTCCTAAGGTAAATAATGTGTTATTTGCAGCTGCTGAACTTAGTATACCTTCATTTTAGTTTTATGTTGTGACTTACTAAAGGAACGAGTTGTGAGTTATCATGTTTAATTAGCTATTCTTTCACAATTCATTTTTCTGCTCACTCCTGTGCCTTCTGGGATCCAAGGGCAGAACAGATAATGGGACTGTGTAAGGTGTGAACTGCCTGGAAATATGTAACTTACAGGAATATAACAACTTCAGCGGTGTATTTAGAGAAAGCTACTCTTCTAGAAGCAGGTGGTGTGGTCATTACCTCATCTCTTTGGGAGCAACCACATTGCTTTAAAGGAGTGTTATGCAAATGTGACAAAACTAGGGAATTTATAATTGAGGAATATTTATACATTCGGAGCATTCTAGCTTATGTGCAGACAATATTTTAGGATCAAAATGCCCTAAAGCTTAGTCTTCCATCTTTGGCAAAGTCACAGTCTACCCCATAAACAGAGGGTTTACAATCTGTAAGGACTGTGTGGATAATTCCTTCAAAAACTCTTGCTTGTGCTGTTTGAAACTTCAGTCCTGTCCCCAGTGTATTTTGTCCCTGTTATTTTCGGTGGTCTGTGGATGTGTCGGTGTCAGTGTTCTCGTTCTGGTGGTGTGTGTGCTCCCACTCGCTGTTCCTGCACACCAGGGATTGTTCTCAGAGCGCGCAGCCCCGGCTCCTGGGGGGCGGAATGGGGGCACAAGACGAGCTGGAAGAGCACAGTGAATGGAATCTGAGTGCTGGCAGGAGCCGAGTCTGTGGCCAGACCGGAGCTGTCAGAAGAGTCACTCCTCCCTGAGTGCTTTGGTGGGTGCTCTCACCGCTGAGCTCTCGGCGTGGGATTCTTTTGCCAGCAGATCTGCTCGTGTTCCATTTGGTAATTCAGGTAAAACCCGCAAGGCCGATCTGAAAGCTCTGCGTTGTGCAGAGGATGCGAGCTCCCCACTAATGACTAGAAATGCTTCGTGCTGGGCAGAATTTTCCTCCATCCTGGTTGCATCTACATTGGTAGTTTGGTGCAGGTCTGCAGATTAAAATAGCCAGCTCTGAGGAGCAGATGCCAGTGCTTGGTGTGTTACTTTTAAGGGCCTTGAGTAGGTGGAGTACTTTTCAGCTAATTTGCAGTAAATGAGAATTACTTACTTGAATTACTGCTGCATCACTTATATTGTGACATTGTTTTCCAATAGATTGTCGTTAAAAAAATGGAGTAATTTCACAATATTCTAAAAAGTATTCTGATAAAAAATGAGAAAATATAAACACTTTGAAGAATATGTATATTTTGCTTAAAGGAGGCAAACTGAATTTAACACTTGGATTTTTGATCTTTATAGCAGCTTGATTTAAACATGAGTAGTTGAAACAACAGCACAATTTTCAACTTTTGGGTCTAATTTACAAGGTAGGAGTTACTCTACTTCGCAAACTTGCTATTTTTGAATATGAACTTTCCTTCTTTCTGAAAGTAATTTCTGTTCTGCAGAACCAGCAAATAATGTCCTCACTGATAACCATACAGGTTTGTTATTTCTGTCACTTACAAAGAATCAATCTCAGCAGAATTATTTTCATGTGTGAGGTATAATGTACTTAGGAGATTTTTTTTTTTTTTTTTGCTACTGTTTTAGGAGAAAAGAGCATAGCTTAATCTGAAGATTTTAGATAAGCCTTCAGTGCCAGAGAGCTAAAAACCGGTGATTTTAAACTGAACACACTTAATCCAGAGGCACGGAGAGATAATAAACATGTAGCTTTATGCTGTCACTTTTGTATTCACCCTCTTCAGGGAAAAAACTCTTTTAATCTGTGTGAAAAATTGTGTTTGCAGCTATTTTTCAGATGTGTGACGGATTTTTTTCACTGCTAAAGAAATTAAGATTACTCCCTAGTTGAAAACAACCAAAAAACACCCAACCAGCATTGAGCACTCAACGTAAAGAGCCAAGGGACAACATGATTTATCAGTAATAAACGCAAGTCATTATCTCTCTATTATGCATCCTAGTGAGCGTGGCTCTATCAGAGCAGTTAAACTCAATGGTTTTCCTTTGTTATAGCTGTGAAAGCATTTGTTGACTAATGCTACTCAAATAAGAGGCTTTCAAGTTCTGACTCTGTAAACACTCATCAAGAACTTTGATGGTGCTGTGAACAAGTGTGACACTGCTGTGTCATTCTGGAAATAACTTTGGTAGAAAGTGGTTTTGTCATATCTTGAAATTAGCTGTAGTTCAAACAAATTTTATCTTTCCCGAGGCTTAAATACAAAACCTTTTGAAAACTTGTGAAATATATGGCTAAAAAAAAAATTACACTCTCCAGTGCAAAGGCTGCTGTCCTGTGTTTGTGGTGATGTGAAGGGAGCTCAGTCTGTTTCATGTGTCTCAGGTCATCCAGAGTATCAAACTACAGACTTGACCCTTTACATGTTCCCTCCTAAACAGAAATTTTCTGGGGGTGTGTAGGACCACTTACACATTCTTGTGGCAAGTTTCAGTTTTTATGTTCATGAGCTGAAAATAAAAAATGCATTTAGAAAACTCCTAATGAAAGTGTAGGATCTTTAGATGAAGAACAGATGAGCTTCCTCTTGCTTGCCTATACAGACATGATTTGTATCTGAAAGGTTATTGTGTTTATTGCAAATGAGAACAAACCAAATGGATGCTGTTGTAGTCCTTTCTGCCTTGAAAATTGCTTTCCAAAAAGCAATGTTAATTCAAGAAGTGCTAGATTTGAGTTTTCATTTTGCAGTGGTTTTAAACATAATAGAGTTTTCATGTGAAATAAATTTTCCTTACACGTAAAGAGTAAAAGGAAGCATCAAAAAAGAATATTTCTGAGTTTGCAACAAATACTTGGTTATAAAGGATACTTGAAAAATGTTGACTTAGGGAGCGGAGATTTATTTAGATACATCAGAGTATTATGAATAATTTTTATGTTCAAAGTAACATTAAAACCAGAACAAGGCAAGCCACAAAACACTGGAGTGGGGGGCAGTTGGGGAAGGAAGGAAAATACATGTAGGATAATGGCTCCTGCCCTGGACACACACAACCATTGGGTCTGTCACTGCAGGACTCCCTTCCAGCTGCACCCCATGATTACTCTGATGCATCTCTGCCCCTCCTACCCCAGAACCTGCTGCACGGGACCAGAGAGAAGAGTGAGGGCAGCACAGATGGGGTGGCAGGTGCACTTTGTCTGCCTGGCAGCGCTGCACACTCTGGGTAGGACGTTAACAACTTGTCCATGTTGCCTTCTATGCACAAACCAGGAATGGTTGTCCTTTCAGAAGGACAGAAGTAATGTTGTGGTAGGTAGGAGTCAGATTTAATGTAGAGACTTAAGTCCTCAACATAACCAATTCTTCACATTTGTTCTGGTACAAGATGAGACATTTGCTTTTTTAAGGAGTTCCTAACAGGAAACTCTTGTCCTGTTTGTTCTTGTGTGAGGTATATTGGTCTGGGCCTAAGGAATTTATAATCATTTAGAACTTCTTCTTTTCCTCCCTTAAAATTTTTTCTTCATTCCTTCTGAAATTTGGAATAAAGCTTCACAGTCGGACCATACTTTGAGATCCTGTGAAATATCAATAAGTAGTAACTAGGAACAATACTAAAACATTGCTGTCTGGTTTTGAAGTTCATGTTAATTCAGTAAATATTTTCTTTCCTACCTGAGTAGTTTAAATCTTCAATGCAGCTTTTCCTTTGAGCTTTTCAAATACTTACACTGTGGCTTGACAGACTTATTTCTCTTGGTATGTAATATTTGCCTTTTGAGTGGAGAAGAACCTTTACTGTAAAAGCAATAAAGACAGTACAAACAATAAAGCGTTGCACAGATAATAAGGATAACCGATATCACACCGATATCTGGTGGCATTTGGTGTCTGCCAGAGACCATGTGCTCATCTTCCTTCACTGCCCTTCTGTCGTGGTTTAACATAGCTTGGTTTTTAGCTAAAGAGTAAATCCATCAGTTAAGGAAGTGATTCCCTGGAAGGAGATTGGCAGCTTCCTTTGGACCTCACTTCTGGAACTGGTGGATTTTCTCTTCCTGTGAGCCAAGTGTCTGAAAGACCAAATATCAAACCAGCTATTAGGAAAAGTGGTCCCCAGGGACAGGACCTGTCAGTTTAGGTGAGGCTTGTCTGGAGAGTTCAGTCGTGCCCATTACTGGTTTGTGAACCTAAAGTGATGGGCAGGAACAGAAAGAAGCAGAACCATTTTCTGCTTCTGACCTTGCACCTTCCCCTGCAGCAATGCCCTTTTTGCCTGTGGGACCAGAATTCACCACTAGGCAAATTGTAATGTCCTTGTACTTCATAGTTCCTTCTCATGTCCTGACAGTTTAAAAACTTGCCTTCCAGTATGAATTGTTTGGGGTTAGCTTGAGGTTTTGCCTCAATCAGCTGTTCTGGTTCCTAACTACAGAAGTAATTATCTTGTTAATTAACCTATTTTGAAAAATTAGAGAAGATAAGAAACAATGAGGGGGGAAAGGAGTCAATTTGAGAGTTACAGTTACTTTTCAATCTTGAATATTTTGGCAACAAGCAATTTTATTTTTATTTTTGGAGGTTGGTTATTTTGGGACTCTGAAGACTTCTTCCCTTCATCAGTGTCTGATTTGATTTATATAACATCAATGAAACAAGATAGGTCTGTGAAGAATTTTACCTATGGAAAAGTAATTCCATATGCACTAACATTTAGAGCTCCTGGAAAATAAAAATCAATTAGATTTTTTTTGTTTATAGTTAGGTATATTATATATAGGAACTATATGGGAGTCCCCAAACAATATATTTCCTTGGATCTGCTGTATTTGACTTAATCAAGAAAAAAGAATCTGATACCAAATTGAATGCTCTGGTAATGAGCTGTAGCTCAAATTCTTGAAAACTATATCGTGTAGAAATTAGAGCAATGTTTTAAAAAATATTTCCTTGATTCAGAAAGATCTAAAAATACTTCTGGTGTCTTCTGTCTGTTAACCATGTAACATCAAAAATGTTAGACCTCCTTTGCCTCCTGCCCAAGTGTCTCGGGAATCAGTGTTTCAGACAGTTTAGCTGTTATTGATGTAATTCTGGTGTAGAGTTCGAGAAGGTAAATGACACCAATGTTAGGAGCAGCTTTTCTGCAGCTTGTTTTGAGTAAAACAGGACAATGCATCAGTGAAGCTGTGATCTGCTTCAGCCAGTTGCCAGGAAGTTCCACCTGCAAGGCAGGAGTGCCAGGGAAGGTGTCAGGGTGCCCAGCTGCTGCCGAGGGTCCCAGCCTCACCTGCCAGCCGGGAGTGTCCCTGCTCCCCTGGCACCTGCAGGAGCAGCAGGGCTGGGCTCTGTGAGAGTCACAGCAAATCCTGCCTCACTGTCCCTGCTCCCCTGGCACCTGCAGGAGCAGCAGGGCTGGGCTCTGTGAGAGTCAGTCACAGCAAATCCTGCCTCACTGTCCCTGCTCCCCTGGCACCTGCAGGAGCAGCAGGGCTGGGCTCTGTGAGAGTCACAGCAAATCCTGCCTCGCTGTCCCTGCTCCCCTGGCACCTGCAGGAGCAGCAGGGCTGGGCTCTGTGAGAGTCACAGCAAATCCTGCCTCGCTGTCCCTGCTCCCCTGGCACCTGCAGGAGCAGCAGGGCTGGGCTCTGTGAGAGTCACAGCAAATCCTGCCTCGCTGGCACTCGGCAGCACGGAACAAACCTGGGGGATGAAGCTCTGATTTACAGCACAGGCCACGGAACATGCCAGAGGTGAATGGGATGTGGAAAGCTTGTACGTAAAAATAGTGTGAGGCTTTGTGAAGTGCTCTGTTTTCTGAAAGCAGAAAATTCAACAGTCAGTGTAATTATATTTGTTTGAAGCCCACAAGAAGCCTGTGGATTAACAATGATGCACAGTGATTACATTAATCAGTAGACTCTGGTGGAAATGAGAGGTTTAATGGTATAAATACATATAATAATACTTTGGATGAAGTAAAAATACTTTCTGGGGAGATCATCCTGAAGAAGATGAAAAATTGTAATTTTTCAAACAGATCTGGAGAAAAGACTTCCTTTCTTTTCCAATTAAATTGCCAGTGAATAGCTTGAGAAAGAAAAGGTAGGCTTGTATATTAAAGGAGGTAGTTTCTCTAGTGTGAAAAAAAGATACCTCATATAGTTATTATAGTTAGTAAAGCTTTAGTTGGATGGAGTGTGGTTTACTGGTTTTCTCAGAAGCAGGCACTAACTTCGGTGTAAGGCAATAAAATGTATTAAAAATCAATGTATTTGGTGTCTGTTAAAGAATACCTTCGTCCTTTAAATGGGAGAAATGTTTGCTTCCCCAGTTGCCATTTGAAATGCCTGAGGAGTGGGAAGATGAGAATAAGCAAATAGTGTGTTCTCAGACGAGATTCACACCTCCTCAATCCCCAAAGAACTTTCTTAAGAAATGTGCTATCTGTTCCCTCTGTGTTTCCACATCTGACAAGTGATGATCTGTTACTTTAGTAAGCTCTAAATATGCCCTACCATTGGATAACAAGGTTGTACAAACACGCTGAGGGAACTCTAATAAACATTATAGTGATGAATAGTTCTTGCCCTTCTTTGCCTCAGGAATTTAAACTTTTCTAGCTTAACCTACCCATGTTTTTAAAAAGTAACTACAGGATGTTGCAGGGACAGTGAATTCAGTCATTTCACTGACCCAGTGGTCTGTAGCAAGGCTTTAAGGAATGTGCCAGCAGATAAGGCAAGGAATATTTCCTAGAAATCTAGGATTGTTGTATAGCATTAGTTGAGGTATAGATTCACAGTTTATAATCCTGTGGAATAGCAAATATATAGAAGTAACCCTCTTAAATATGAATGGAAGTTCTGCCAAGATATTTACTTTTTGTTGCTGCTTTGGTTTGTTTTTTTTGTTAATTTGTTTGGAGGTTTTTTACGGTGATTTTTTTTGTCTGGTTTGGGGTTTGTTTTTTTTTTGGTTGCTGGGATTTTAAGTTTTTTTGTTAGAGTTGGATTTTTTTTTTTTTTAATATATATTGTGGGGATTTCATAATATGGTGTTGGAACAAACTAGAACAGGGTAAGCTGACAGCTGATCTTTCAAGGATGTACTGCCTGTAGGGGTTTGTTTTCCTACAGAATGGAGGTCAATTATTCAGAAGGAAAAAAAAAAAGTGAAAGTCGGAAATTTATTTTGCTTGATGAGGTAACAATATTGCAGTTCTGACAATAACCTTTCTGTCTGTGGAGGTGAGGGTCTCCAGTTCCTGTTCTGAGCAGCTGGGAGCTGTGCCCTGGTGCTTTTGTCAGGTTGCCTTGGCTCCCAGCAACCTGTGTGCTTGAATGCAGCCACCGAGGGTCCCTGCCCTCAGTAAATTAAACTCCTCCTGGCTTCTGCTGTGGTCTGTACACCTGAGAGCTCTCCCTCTCCTCCCTCTCATTTAGCTCCTTTGTAGAAACTTGATCAGAGGAAAGTTTGCAGAATCCAATTGATTCTTGACTGAGTAAAAAGTGGTTAAATGATTCTATGTAGTTTTTTTACTGGTTGTGCATTCACCTTAGGGAAACGACCAAAACTAAACCCACAAAAAAACCCTAAACCAGTAAGAATTCAATTTGTAATTGATCTTCATAATGTTCCTCCTGGTTGTATTGTATGAGGAAGGGAAGAAACATCACAGTCATAAATTTAGTGCTTATGGAAAGTTAGTGTATGAGGGAAAGGACAGGATTATTTAGTGGTCAAAATTGTCTTCTACCAATGGAATTATCTCCTTCTGCACCAACACAGTTAAAAGGCTGACTTCCAAACAGCACAGCTTTGCTAAAGGTGTGAAAGTCATGTCCTAAATAAAAATGGAATCAAGCTTGAGAAAAAGCACTGTGGAGATGATGCTTGTGATTAGGAAGATATTTGGAGTCTTCTCTAAGTTGGGTAAATAGTATAATGGTGCTGTCTGGGCTGGCTAGGCTGCTTAAGAGCAAGTGCAGGTTTGAGTTTGAAAGCTGCAAATCCCAAGTGTGATCAGTGATGAAAGAATTGGGGAAGACTGCTACTATAATCTCATAGAAACTGCCAGAAACTCAAAAGATATTTTTGTAACAGTGATCACATACTAAACAACATTATCTTCATAGGCTCCAATTAACTGCCAGAAAAGTGACCATCCTCTCTGACAGTTTCTTCCATTTGCCTCCATTGACCCACAGAAGCAGAATATCCTTCTGATTTTTATCAAGAAATTTATTTGACAAAAATAAAAATTCACTCCTCAAAATGTAGGTATATAACAAAAACTTACCTACGTTGTAGCACAACAACAAAAGCTTATCTGTGTTGCAGCAAAAGGAGGTTGAAGTAAATTAACATGGCAAGTAAAGATGACATGGACTCTAAAACAGCACCAAAGGCTGATTGGTTTTCTCTGTACATCATTTCATCATGGACACAAGCTATACTGCTTCATAGACTCAGATGGCAGGATTTGACTTACGAGTTTTCCTGGTGTCAGACTACATTTTGAGTGTGGGTTTTTCCTCCTCCCTTTTTTTTTTTTCTTTTCCAGCAGCCTAGTGGCCTGCATGAATTTAATACCTGATGGTGTGTAACTAACTGGGCAGCAGCAGTAGCTTAGCAACATCAGCTAGTGCTGATGAGCAGCTAGAGCCAAAGAACAGTGTTGGCTTTCATCATTTTAAAATGCCAGCTGGTTCTTTAATAGTCTTTCTATATTTAGAGATTAATTGATAATTGTGTTTTAACTTGTAGACCTAGGCTGGATTTCACCATTAAATTGTTTGATAAAGAATTTGGGAGTCTCAGAAGTTCTAACTGTAGGCACTGATAGAGGATTTAGGATGGGCATGGTAATAACTAAATCCCTGAGTGAGATGATACTTGGTGATGGAGAGTACACAGAAAGCTTCCTTGCTTCCAATTCCCTGTAAGTGCATGAGCAAAGCTGCCTGAATGTACCAAAGGAGTGGTAAACTGCATTTTCTGAGAATTATGATGTTCTCTTAATAAATAATAATGTCCAATAAATATATGCACATTTTTTATATAAGTAAATTAGAAAATAAATTAGTATTACAAACACATTCTGGTTCTGTGCTTAGATGTATGCACACACTAAAATAAAAGATCAAGAATGTATTTTTTTACAGAAATCATAAAATTATAGAAATGTGCACCTGGTATGGGTCTCAACAGCTCATCTATTCTATTTTCAGTGTGAGATCCATCTATAAACAGCAGCATCTCCAGCTGGAGTGTTTGTTTAGATGTTCCTGAAGTAAGGTAATAAAGGAATCTGTGTAACCTTGATTATATCTTCCAGCACTTAACTACTCTTGTGCTAGTATGAATCTCATACATTAACTCTATATATCCTAATATGGAATGTGAATTTTTTCTGGAAGTTAAGCTTCTGATATTTTTTGATGCATATATGGTGGACACAAGGGCAAATGTTGCTATTCATTTGTTGAGGATTTTTAACTTTCCAGAAAATGCCACTGTTCTTTAGCCTGGGTAAACCATACAGAACTTTCTGACTTCACTTGTAAGTAGTTTTCCAAATCTCTTTGCATCTTTATTTCTGACCTAGATTCTCTACAGTGGTTGGGTATATTTAATGAAATGTGGGCAAGCTGGGCAGAGCATTTTTGCTGAGAATCTTCACCAGTGCTTATTGCAGCAGAATGGATACTGTGCAATCTGTATGGATGACACTCCTGCTAATTTGTTCCCAGATGCTGTCTATGTCTCTGTGTTCCTCTGTCACTTTCTTATTTATATTTCAATTCCTGGCTAAACTAATCCTCAAGTCCTTTTCTGCAGTTTTTCCATTTTCTAACAGTTAGGGCCCTTTGTGTACTCAAGTATTAATACCTGACTTGAGTTTACTTTTCAGCAGTGTTGGAGCATCCTCATCTGCAAACATCTTTTCCTTTCCTGTTTGAAACACTTACTTTTCCTATTTTGGGGTCCGTAGGTTGGTTGTGGTACCAGCATGTCTCGCAGCTTGAGGCCGTGTGTGGATGGTTACCTCAGCGTGTCCGCTCAGAACTGAGTGGGTTCGGATGGGCGCTTTCAGAAGGAATTCTGCACGCTGGGCTTGATTCATCTTCTGGAGCTCTCTGGGACTGCAGACTGGGTAGCACTAAGCTGGAAGGTGTGCTTCCACAGCATCTCTAATGCTGCCTGGCTCTGGGGGGGCTCAGACTAGAGCTAGATCTTGTTTCTAAAGGCTCAACAGAACAACCAAAATACACCTCAGCTAACAACAAAAACCCAACAAAACCCCCACACCCTACCACAAAAAACCTGAAACGAAATGAAACAAGCAAACAAAACCACAAACAAACCAACCCCCAGAAGCACCCAACCAAAACAAACCCTGCCAAAGCAGCCGTGCTCCAGAACCGTGGATGGTGTGGATGTCAGCTTCCCAACAGCATCTGTTCCTGCTGCAGCGCAGCTCCTGCTGGCCTGCGCTGCCTGTGGGTGTAACACTGTTGTTACAAGCACCTTGTTGTGGTGAGCTGCACACACTGCCCGTGCTGATCCCACATAACAAGCTTTTGGAGGGGTGGAAGCTCTTGGGTGACAGCTGGAGATTTGGGTGGGTTTGGTGCCGCTCTGTGATGCTGTGTGTTTCAATTGGCCTTGCATAGTTGAAGGATTCAAATTCATCTCGGGTTTTTTTATGAATTCTGATTTGTATTCATACCCTGGAACTTTTAGAAGTGTTGAATAACTAGTCATAACTACAATTTTTTTTTTTAAAACCCAGAAGGTTTTTTCTATGAAGAAGACTGGAGAATTTTTCATGGGAGGAGCTTTCCTGATACCCAGTGGACAAGTCTTGGGGCTTTGTGTTGCTACACGCAGATTGGCATGTTCCTCCTTGGCTTCAGCAGTTTTTTCTTTCTGGTTTAGTCCCTGTATGATCCTTTTGCCACGCTGAAATAATCTGACAGTGTCTGGTTCATTAGAACTTCTTTTGGTAGTAGGTGTAATAGCTGTCATTGAAATGATTTTTTAATAAGTATGTAGGATGTTTCATGTTTGTAAATCTGCCAGTTATTAACACTTGCACGTGTTTTCTGGTTCCAGTCTCTCTCCTATTGTTCCTCAGAGGAATTACTGTACAAATACTTGGAGAAAATCACTTTCTGTTGTGTTTATATAACACTGCTAAAAGGATTTAGAAATTGGAAGCTAGCACTATGCGACTCAAGTCATGTTTGACTCAAGCTGTAGCAGAAAATTACTTTGAATATTTAATAGTTTTCTAGTTAAAAGTCTTCTGCTTTGATTTTAAAGGTATTTGGTGTGCAACAGAGAACAAATTATAGCCTTTTACTGACAGGTAAGTGGTATTGTAAAATCATAAATGTATACAGTTTGTCATTTTCTGGAGAAGGGAAAATGAAGATTCAAATTTTCAGAGTAGTTTAGAAGTATTAATTACTGTGATTTCCTTTCAGTGTTGAATCTTATTTACTTCATCTGCTTTGAAAATTCTAGGCTAGGACTGTATTCCACCTAATATCAAGGTTTGATATGTTAGTGATTTCTTTTCATCTATAAGGTGGAGATGGAATTTATAGCTTAAAAATGACAAGTCATGACAGCATACAGAAAGATAGTTTACTGCCTCCTGGTAGAATCACTAAATGCACAATAAAAACATGGTTTTAGTTTCCAAATATTGTCAGTGAGTTCTAGCAAAGCACTGTGGTGTCCTGCACAGACTGACTCACTAAAATGCTCAGTATGAAAGCTCACCTAGAGCTCAGGATTTCTTTACTGTTAAAAGCACATCCTGCAGATTGCAAAGAAGTAAGAAAAGGTGAGAAATTAGGGGGAAAATATAATGGAGAGGTTGTATATTTGAGGAAAATAAAATCATGCAAGTGACTGATTTGAGAAAGCTTCTCTTGCTGATCACCTCTCTTGGATATCTTGAGGCAGAAAAAGATTGGGTTTCTTTGGCTTACCCAAGATGTAAATCAATTTGAAGGAGCTTTTCAGACCACCTTTCCTTTACTACTACTACTTACAGAATTGGTTGATGGATTAGAAAGTATTTCAGAATGTGGCAAACTGCTTTTTCTTTGAGTATTTTGAAACCAGCACCACTGAATTTTTGTGTCCCTGGGTTACAATTCCTAAATAAGAAGTTTATTGCCAATTTCAAAATTGTGCATATGATTTTAGTAATTTTTTTTTTGGAGTACTCATAATCTTACTGTCAGGAAGGGAAACCAGAACTTCAGTGAATACAAGAGTAACTGTGATATGGGAACAGAGGACAAGATCCTAGTTTTTATATTTTAGGAAGTTCTCTTATATTTTAGGAAGATTTTTAAAAAATTAATGACTTTTTATATGAGTTTGCTATCAGTGGGATAGCAAGAATCATGGATTCACATGTTGGAGCACACTCTATATAGTGGAATTATAGAGTGGCCTGTGTTGGAAGGGACCCTAAAGCTCCTCTCATTCCACCCTCCCTGCCATGGGCAGGGGCACCTTCCACTGTCCCAGGCTGGCCAAGCCCCATCCATCCTGGCCTGGGACACTGCCAGGGATCCAGGGGCAGCCACAGCTTCTCTGGACAACCTGTGCCAGGACCCCACCACCCTCACAGGGAACAATTTCTTCCTAACCCTACCCTAAGCCTGCTCTTTGTCAGCTGGGGAATTTAATTTTGGTAAGTATTTTCTAAACCTGTGGTGTCTGTAGTTAGTGGAAGGTCCAAAAGCATCCTGAAAATTAAAAAATGGCTTATTATCTTTGAATATGCAGTGGCTCAGCTTTTTGATGTGTAAAATAGAGGTTCAGAATGGCCTTTATTGTATCTAATACTAACCTGAGTAACAACCTGTGTTCACTTCTATCATATTTTGAGGTATAGCAAGGGGTTCTTTCTGTGTTTTAAGAGCAGTAATGCAGTGATTTTTTTTCTCTGCTGAGACAATAAAATAAGATGTTAATTGGGCAGGCAGCAGTGCAGTGTTTCACTGAGCATGGTCTGCAGAACTGCTGGAGCAGGAATGAGAGTTTTGAGTCTGCATCATTTGGCATCAGTTACTCCTCTGTGAATTGTGCATTTGTCATGCAGCATCTCTGCTGCTTCTCCGTGTTTCACTGATCCTTCAGACATTTTCAGAAGTTTACAGAATATATCTGCAAAGGGCATAGCTTATGTTGAATACTAAACTAAAGGGAATAAATGATCAGAACACAGAATATTTTTAATTTTGCTATTATATTTTTATATCTCAAGTGGTTTATTTCTTTTTTGGCTGCTTGCTAGAAAAAAAAGGATACACTTGTTTGCACTTCTATTAATAGTTACAGTATTGCTTTTAGTTTTAATGAAGACTTTAAATTTGATTTTCATTACATTTTTTTGACTTTACTACTGACTTCTGACCGTTTTCTGACTTCACTTCTCTGGCCCTTTCTTTTTCATATCCCATTTCCCCAGTGCCTTCCTGCTGCAGAGCTCCCTGTTTAGCAGTTATCTGCTTTTACTCTTCATGTGTGAATTTAAAATCAAACAAAAAACTACCAAAACAAAACCAAACCCCACTGAGAACTGACAATGCTCTCTACCTCCTGTCTTGATGCTGCTACTGATTTCCATGTCTCAAGATGGGAAGTAGGACAGGAAGTCTAGAGGGAAGCGAACAGGACAGATTTTGTCTTTTTTCCTGCTTTTTATCAACAACAGTAAGAATTTTGCTGCCCCTCCTGCAGTTTTTTTGTGCTCTAACACAACTGATCTGCAAAATGATCAATAATATTTTTTGATAATGTTTCTTGTGAAGCTGTGCTCTGCAAAAAGACCCAAGCTTTCCAGCTTTTTCCCTTAAATTTTCTTTCTGAGTGTTACTTTTTTTTTTTTTTTCTCTTCAGGTCATTAGACTTTACTTAGGTGTTGTCTTTAGCCATTGAGTGTCTGACTGTTTGTAACCCTGTGGAAAAAAGAAAAGTACATGGTGCTGGTCTAAAGCAAGGCTGAATGCTGTGTGGTGTTACAAAGGATCTCTAATGTCTGGGAACAGTTTTACAATGAGTAGGAAGGAAATTCTGAAGACAGTGGGATGAGAAGACGTAGATGAAAGTTCCTTTATAGATGAAAGTTCCTTTACATGCTGAAACACAAAAATGACTGAGAATATGAGGATTTTTTTCTATCCCAGGGAACAAAATCAGTGTCATTTTAAGAGAGTAATTGAAGTTTTTTGCAAGAGTTATTTATTGTGAGAATTGCTAAAATGAAAAAGATTCCCAATCCACATTAATACTCACTGAATGCTGGATATTATTGTCTTTTGTTTTTGACAGCCCTCATAATTCTTTCCTTCAGTTTCTTTCTTTCTCTTTCTTTAAGGAGTATTTAGTGAAGCAGAAGCTGTGATTAATTGATGATGTCCATGCCTCCTTCGAGATCAAAATGACTTTCTGTTATAATTCCCAGTTTTTGTGTGTCCCAGGACTCTTCTCCTGATCCTTGTGACTCCATAATGAACAAAAGTGTGTTTTGTTTGGTCTTTGATATTCTGATCTCATTTTCTGGGCTTATCTTGTATCCAGTCCTGCAGCTGAGAGGTGTTGGTGTTGCTTAGGACAAGGCTCTGAATCCAGGCAGGGGCTGTCCAGCTCTGGCTCAGCTCCTCAGCTGGGACTCAAGGCACTGCACTTTGGGTTGCTGTGATTGTGCTGTGTCCTTTAAAGTGACTTTGCACTGAGACATTTAAAATTTCTTCATGTTCCATGGGCACTCTGCTGGGGTTTTTCAGCAATACTGACATATGCCAGGTTTAGATGCTGTGGTGCCATTCACTCCTCTTTTTTTCCCCCTTTATTTGCAGAATGAGTCACTTGATATTCAGGACTGTCTTGTACTCAGACCAATTAAGCACTTGTCAGCTTTGCAAAATGCACTTAACAAAAACTAAATACAAATGCCAAATTATGCGTGTGCACCCATGGACTGGTTTGAGGCTCATTTATTGGAGTTTTCTTTAGACTCATTCTGATTCTTTATGGGAGCTGGATGAGTTTTTTAAAAACTGATTTACAGATTTCTTTACAGTTGCTATGTTTCATTCCTGCACCAGGGTAATTTCCCTGGCAATCTATACAGTGTGCTATAAATAAGGGTGAGTTCTAAAGGGGAAATATTGCAGAGAAATATACTGGGCAAGTTAGTAATCTTTAAGGATGATGTTGACAAATGCTGTTTGTTAGGATCTCTGCTCTCCTTTCTGTAGATTAGATCTGCATTTTTCTTTTTGATTGGAAAGCAATGTAGCAGTAGTTGTATATAACTTGGCATAAAGTCAGCAGAAGTTTTTGATAAGATGAAAAACTTAATTTTACTGCTCTGAACTCAAAAATTCCAGTCACTTCTATATTTTTACTAGTTTTAGATTTAGTTATAACTTTCTTTTGGTATAGAATTTTTTTCCTGTATGTATTAGTTAAGTTCCTTGATTTTCTGTTTAATTTTATTATGAAAAGAATATTGTAGTTGTGAATGAGTTTACTTTCACAGTGAGAACACTGTTCTCACCTGTGTTCCCTAGGGAAAAAGACTTCTGAAAGATTGATTCTGTTGAGACTACAGTTACCCTAAAATCAGTCAAATGAAAGGTTGCTTTTTCCTTTGTTAAAATTTACATTAAAGAAGTGAAAGCTTATTTTTTTTTTTAGCATTATGATTAGATATGAAATATCTTCTTTAAACTGCTTGATGCACCAAGAATGTGAGGAGGAGGGAGAGAGAAGACAGGATGTACTGGCTGCACAGACTTTTCATTTCTGCTGCCTGTGTGGTGAGAATGATGTGGCTGCATCTCCTTGGTGTCTGACCTGTCACCTGAGCTGTGTGAGCACAGTGCACAGTGTCACCTGAGCTGTGTGAGCACAGTGCACAGTGTCACCTGAGCTGTGTGAGTGCAGTGCACAGTGTCACCTGAGCTCTGTGCAGGCACAGTGCACATACTCTTGCGCATGCAGGTCTGTCAGTCTGAGACTCACCTTCTGCTGGGATCTGTGTGAGGAGAACAGGAGAGTTCCAGCTCTGAATTCCTGATCTCGCTGGTACATGTGAGCTGCCTCAGGTCACTGAGGCTGATTTGATCTGGGATCTTTTATATGTCTGTATATGGAAAAGCTGTAGAAGCTGTAGGAAAACTGAATCCCATTTAGCAAGCTTTGAATCTTTAAAGTGACCTTTTGTCTAATGAATATCAGTAGTATTCTAGATGCTTTCTAATATCTATGTTTCCCAAGTTGATGAATGAAACAGGAATAGCAGACTATTTGCATAATGTAGTTTCTATTAATATGACTTTCACATTTTTTCAGTGTCTTTTTTATTGCGTGTAAAGCTATTCTTTTTATTGCTATACTATTTTCTCTTCCCTTGTCCATTCTGTCAGCTTCCTTGATACTTGCATTGATTTTTTTCCTATTAAAAAGAAAAAAAAAATACAACAACAAACAAAGAAAACACAACCTCAAACCAAGAAACTGACCCCTTCTTCCCAACCTCTGAATGTTGTTGTTCTGCTAATTTTGTAGTGGATTGCCACAGTTCTGTGGGCTTTATGTTTAGTCATGATGTGCTTACTGTAGTACAAGGTAGGGTGTAATTACTACTACAGATTGTCCTGTAGAGAATATTTCCCAGTTAAGTCACCAGTATCTGATATACCCCCTAACCAGAGACTCCTTGACACATGATACAGGTCGTCATGTTCCTACAAATCAACAGCAATATCTTGAGTCTTCCTTGACAGCTGTGCAGTATTGAGGCTGATTTTCTTCACATCAGCTGCCAGCTCAGTTTTTGACGTGAACTCAATTTGAATTTCTCCTATCCGTTAATCAGCAAGCTTCAGGTCCGTTCCATATTGCTAGAAAGCCAAGTTTCTCTGTTAAGTGCTTTTGATACTTGTGTCAAAACAGCCATTGTTGTCATTGTTTTCCTGCAAATTTCTCCATGTCTAGAAGAAGAAAACTGCTGGCTAGAGCAGAAGAAGTCCTTCTCTCTCTGCAGTCTTAAGCTTAAAAATAAAACTTTTTAATCTCAGATGGTGATTCTGAAAAGTTAATATGGAAAGACAGTGAGAAGATGGTTCTAAAACCAGATGTTGTGTGCAGAGTCACTGTCCTGTTCTATTGCATGCCTAAGTTCAGTAAAGTCAAGCATGTTTTTTGAAAAGACAAGTGACACCACCTGTTCTGGAATACCATCCCACTGTATTGCGTTTTGAGAGCTAATTTTCAAAATTATTTAACTAAGATGGAATCTAAATGCCAAAGTTACGAGTTAAAACTTTTTAGGCTGTGTTAGTGTGCATAAAATGTAATAGCCCTAAATCACTTGGAAGTAAGTATTAGTCTCTCTGTCTTGTTTTTAGTTTATCCTGTCTTAATGAATAAAGTACCTCCAGCTGAAGTAGGGATGTGGCTGCTTTTATGAAAGTCAATATGTTAGGCTTTTGTTGAGTCTGTGGTCAGCCAGGCTGCAGTAACACAAACATTGAGAGTGTGGGAATCTTACTGGGATGGTAATTTCAAAGCTTCTTTGTGAGCTTTTTGCAGGCAATCAGAGACAAGTAGAACAAACCAAAGAGGCCCTGTCTTTGAAATATAATTGAGTTTGATGTACTGCTTACTCAGTTTTCTTTGCCTTTGACTCTGCGGAATTTTTTTAAATGAAGACATCTGACTGTGTGATGAAGTGGGAAAATGGTCATATTTGAGCTTGGCCATTTAATATTAGATAAAGCTGTGGTTATTTTGTAGGAGCATTTAAGAAGGTGTTTTAAAGACAGCAAAACACTGCTCAGTCTAATGCCTGTATGTGAATGGCTGCATCATATGAAATTAACATTTAATTAATTTTTGGACATGGTGGTGGATCAGCATCTAAAGGTCTGGTATAATACTGGTTAAACTGTAATCCTTGTTAAACAAGCATGCTTCACATGGCAGTGGAAATCACTTTTTCTGGATTTTTACTTCCTCCACAGGTGACCATACAGATGGATCTTGTGCAATGCAGGTTTTATTTGATGCAGTAAGGAACCAGTTTCTGTTCTGACTGAGTTCTTCTGATGAGGAATGATTCTGCAAAGCCCCAGGAACAAATTATTAAAGTGTTTTGATCTAGCAGTAATGTAAAAATGCAATACTGCTCTTTTAAGATTCTAAGATATTTTTCCTCTTAATCTTGACACAAAGTTCCCATTATATTTACCAGAAGTCCTGACCTTAGAGTCTGGTGGAATAAGCCTTTGGACTCCTGGAGCTTAATTTTTCTGTGGGGAAAGGGTTTCTGTAGAGTGAGTGTGGTTTGTGGTTGAATGGCCATTAAATAAGTCTAGAAAGCAGACCACCAGGATCTGGCAAATGGGTCTGGTGTGAGATGAGGTCTCATACGAAGATTGGTGTTTTATTCTCACTTTATTTTGAAATCAATATGGAAAACATTTCAATTTGATGATCTGGCTTGGTTTTGTAACCAGTATTATACAGGGTGTTTTTCTGTCTGCAGTGGTTTGGAGTGTGTGTATTTTGAACATGTTTATTATAAATTACAGCTTGCTGTGTAAATGAGTTTAGTGTTATACATCAGTAATCTCTTTGCATGTCTTATGAAGATAAAACAGGCATCATTTTATTTGCTCTGTAGTAGTTATAGGATTCCCTCTTCAGCATTCTCCTTGCACCTAAAATAGCTCTGGGCTTTGATTTTGGAACAAAGGTTATACTTTTATTCATACAGCATTGGGAATTTATTGACCAAATAATCAATTGCATTAAAAATCCTGGAAGAGCAAGTCGTGTGCTCCCCAAACCTACTGCCTGCTGACAAGTTAGGAAGCTACTACAGTAGAATTAGACTTACAGAGATTTTGGTGCTTTTACTTCTTGCCTTGTGTTTGCCTTGAGTTCTGGGGGCATGTCACGTGTCAGATTTCACTAGAAAATGGCAATGCTTTTGCCAAGTTCTGCAGTCTGTGCTGCCCAAGAGCTTGGTGGGAGGAAAGCTCCTGCCTGTTCCCTAGGTCAATCCAATATGTGCCTTCTCTTCTGTAAAACTTGATGGCTTTCATTGCTCCTGGCGTTGAAAACTCATTTTCTTGTGGGTGCATGGTTGGTTTGTGGTGCTGGAGTGATACACTCTTTCCAACTTGCCCAAGTCCTTTTGTCTTTCTTTCCAAACCAATTAGAGATGTTTATAAGTTATTCTCAAGGTTTGTCAAAAACACGTATCTTACAACTTATATGCAGCATGTCTGAAAAGAATGTATTTTAAGTCTTTAATAGTAACTAATGAGATTATTGTAATTAAGAATAGAAACAATGTTCTAAATTACTCTAAACACATTACATTCTTTGTTCAGTCTGTTTTGACTTTGTATCAGCATGATTTAATTTTTTCATTTTGCTGCTGACAGGCTTTAAGTGGCTGGAGTTCAGGCCTGTGTGGAGACCCTGAGGGGCATTCCCTGGTTTAGGAAGACACAATAAAGTTCCCTCAAAAAGCTGTTGACCCCATAGGCTCCTTTCCCTGTTCCTATGTCCCTGAGCCACTCCCTCCCTATTCCCTGACTGGCCCTCATCTTTGTGCTGCCCCAGACCAGGGTGACCCCTTGGGACTGAGTGAGCTGGAGCTCACATATGTGTGTGCTGTGGGAGCTCTGGACATCTCACTGCGTGGCTGAATTGAACATCTGGGGTTATTGTGCCAAGGCCCTTTTTGCTTCTTTACCCTGGACTTCACTAGCAGCAATTCAGGCTGCCACAGGCCTGTGAGCATCCTGGGCAGGGACAAGGCAGAAATGTGCTGTGGTGGCTCCAGGCTGCCAATGGCACCTGGTTTTCCATTCTGTGCCACTGGGGCTGGAGGGGACCAGGTGCTGCAGTATTTCCCCTGATCTTGTCTCAGTAGAAAACTGGTTCATATAGATTTGGTATTGGGGACAGGTGTTGAGAAGGGACCATCAGGATCATCAAGTCCAGCTCCTGGCCCTGCGCAGGACACTTCTAAGATCACACCATGTGCCTGAGAGCATTGTCCAAACGCTTCTGGAACTCTGTCAGGCTGGTGCTGTGACCACTGCCCTGGGGAGCCCGTGCCAGTGCCCAGCCACCCTCTGAGAGAAGAACTTTGCTAATCTCTAACCTAAACCTCCCCTGACTCAGCCTCATGCTGCTTCCTCGAGTCCCATCTGTGGTGAAGAGATCAGTGCCTGCCCCTCCTCTTCCTCTCTTGAGGATGTTGTAGACTGCAATGAGGCCTCGCCTTGGTCTCTTTTTCTCCCAGCTGAACAGACCAAGTGATTTCAGCCACTCCTGGTGCAGCTTCCCCTCCAGACCCTTCACCATCTTTGCTGCCCTCTTTTGGGCACTCTCTAACAGCTTTATGTTTTTTTACATTGTGGTGGCCGGATCTGCCCCCAGCACTGGAGGTGAGGCTGCCCCAGCCCAGAGCAGAGCAGGACAATTCCCTCCCTTGCCCGGCTGCCGTGCTGTGCCTGGTGCCCCCAGGACACGCTTGGCCCTCGTGGCTGCCAGGGCACTGCTGACTCATGTACACCTTGCCATGAAATTCATCTTCAGAACCCTGGTTTGTTGGCATGTTTGGAAGGCATCTGTCCATCCTTAATTAAACCTGTGTTTAATTAACAAACTCATTTGTCCTTTCCCTCTGAAGTCCTGTTTTGGATGTGGTGACCAGCAGTCTGGAGTGGTTCTAGCTGCCTGGGAAGGGCTGTCTCAGGAAAGATGGTGAAAGCAGTGGTGTAGGTGGTTTTCACCAAGAGCATGGTGACAGAAGTCAGTAGGCTGAGGAGAGTGTCTGATCTGACAATCTAATATTTACTCTGCTCCTTTATCTCTCTCCGTGCTGCCCGTGCATCTTTAACCTTTTCCTTTATCTGCTGGCACAGCCTGGAGGCAAAGCACTGATCATGCTCATTAGAGTATGAGGTCTATTGCTTTTTGATTAACCTCTCTCCATGTGCCTGTGGCACTGCAGTTTGAAATATAGCTCCAAAAGATCTATGGAATTGGAGGAGTGGACCTTACTCTGTACTAGAGATGTGCAGAGGCATTGCATTTTGTGTGCATTTGCAAACCCTTGTGAGTTTGAGGCAAAGAAAATGCTCTTGTTATTGATACTTGGATTGTATAATACACCTCAGCTTTCATCCCCTGAGAAATTGTGTCAGTAATTGAAAGAGCCATTGTCTCATTTCAGTTATCTAAACAATCTCAGTCTTCATTCTTATAATTATTGGAAGAGCCCAGCAGCAAAAATCTTATTAGTAATTTCCTAATGCTACTGGGAAACAATATTTCTAGAATAATTTTCTGTACTGAGTCAATGATACAAGTCAAGATTGGTGTGAAAACAGATTAGGGAATGTCTAAAGAAATTTATCACTGCTTTCTTTTTTGTCACAATAACATTATGGATATAATTTTTTTTTTTTTTAAATACAAGGAAACATAAAATGAAAATTCTAGAAGTGAAGTTCTGCTAGCTGGGTGATACCTTTGCCTTAGTAATGGAAAAATATGGAATCCTTTGTTACTGGAATTAAGAGAAAATTTTCACATTTTCAGCCCTTGAAAGGATGTAACTATTATGAAGGAAATAAAGCATGATTCATTTATAGACTCATAATAGCTTTCCAATGATTTCAAGTGCATTATTTCTTTCATTACAAATAATTAAAAATGTATCAGTACTTTTGGAAAGGAAATTCAATATACTTGTAGGTGTGGAGGTTTCGTCCCTGTTAGAAATTATCTTTGTAAATCTATTGTATGGAATGCACATAAAGCCCAAGAAAATAAATATTCAGATGAGGAAAGAATTGACACTTGAGTTTACAACGCCTGCATACAGATCTATCATATTGGACAAACTGCTTCTAATTTCAGTGATTTCTTTGGTTCAGTGCATTTTAATTAAGCTTTTGACTGCTGCCTCAGTAAACCCTTCCTGCTTCAAAGAATCGATAAGCTATCCACACTTGATCTGAGCTGCTGTAGAGATGCTGAATATCATGTATGGGCAGCACATTTCTTCAGTCAATTATTTGTGAAATAATTGCTTGGTCTGGCTTTTATTTTGAATGTTGTGGGACACAGCAGCTGGTTCTCAGCACTGTTGCCCCTGGTGTTACTCAAAGCACTTGTGTTCTTTTGTTTCATCCATGAGTCATTCTGGAGAAGGGAAGTTGCTTGGGTTGTGAGGGAACTTCATTTTAAATTGAGAAAATTGTCCAAGAGCCACAAAATCTTATGTTATCCCTTACAGTATCTCAGTAGACTTTATTCTGAGTTCAAACTCTTCCCCTGTGAAACAACATGTACTGAGCTGGCTCTTCAGTCATCTGTTTATTTCAGGTCTGTTCATAAATACTCTAATACATTTGGAAGCTTGGAGGATTGGTTCCACACTGCTTAGTTACCTTTCTGTTTAAATACTCTTATGCTAATGGCTGTGTGCCTTATTAATGCTCATGGATTACATTATGGGGCATAGAAGATAATGTAATAGTGTGTTCTGTGAGTATGTTTAATAAAAACCAGATTAGAATTAAGACTGTATTGTGAGTCACTGACATATCAGCTCTGTGCTTAATATCTTATCTAAATCCCCGTCCATAGCTTTTAATACAGTTTGCATATTTTAGTGAAGTTGAGCATAACAGTTCTGAACCTCTCAGAAGAGGAACAAATGCAGAACATATAAAGCTTTTTATAATTGAAAAATATACTATTCTGATGGATATGGGCTCCATCAGTGCTTGTTTTTCTTTGTATATTAAATTGTTTCCTTTTAGAAACAAATTGCAGATGTGTAACAAGCAGATTCCTGGTGGGTATGGAGAATATTTGATAGGAATACATAGACAAAACCAAAAAAAGCCCCTCATCCTAGAGCTTAAAATGAGATCAGAACTGTGTGCTCTTAATACAGTCTGGTAGCTGTGTCAGTGTGTAGGTAATTTTACTGTCCTGTTCTTGTGGGGCACCAAGGGATTTTGTTTCTCTGCTCCTGTTTCCATGGCAATTAGAATTAGATTAGTTTTAGGATCACAGTGGATAAATGAGAGCGACTGAGCTATGATGTAGTGTTTGTGAGTCAGGAACGCACTGAGTCTTTTTATAAAGTAGCACAAAACTGTGCTTAAATCACTGTGGTTTTCTGGTTGCTGACTTGCTTGCATTTCTCTTTCAGCATCCGGATCTTTTGCTTGTGGTTGCAGTCTGGTGGCACTTGTGCTTTTTGTGTTTATAGGGATGTAGCCTTTAAATGAGAGAGCAGTGCCTGGATTCTAGTGAGAGCTGCATGTTGAACAGTCAGTTTGCATATTTGCTAATAAATATTTATGTTAACTATTTAAAAAACTCTTCGGGCCATGACTGATTTTTGCAGTGTTTTCAATATGGTGTAATGGTATGATTTTTATTAGCACCCACTCTTTAGGATGACTTTCCTGGAAGAGCATTCAAAAACCAAGCCACTGTTCTTCTGTATTTGTCCATACAGTTTTTATGTGTGTGTATGTGTGCATATGGAAATACATAAACTTTTTTATTCTTCTGGTACTTGTTAATGCATTCATACCACCCTCACCCCAAGAGATTTTCATCCTTCCTGTTTTTCCAGGAATTGGAATGGAGAGTAATGATACTGGTGGTCTATTCCAGTCACTTTTCAGCTAATTCCCATGCAGCACAGTTCTTTTTCCTGTAGTGTGTATTTAACTTTACCAGCATTTGGCACTAATGGATTGCAGATGCTGCAGAGTGTGTTATTATAAGAAGATTTCATGCTCTGGTAGTAATGTGTCATGCTTTTATAGTCTCTGAGTGTATGGTAGTTGTGACATTACTCACACAGTATTTAATGCTTGCATTTTGTTTAATAATTGTCTACTTTTTACAAGGGCTGTGGTAGATTTCGCAGAAAAATCATCCTGGAAGATATTTCAGCCATTGTTTAGACTCTCTGAAGTACACCTAAACCTAAGTGCAGTTGGGGATGTTACTTGTTGAGGTACAATTGAACTCCGCCCTTCCAGGAACACTTGAGTTGACAAAATTAATCTTTGCAGTAGTGTGTGTCCTGGAGCCCAGAGAGGGGAGCCTTGGGAAGTGTCAGTGGCTTCAGGCCCTTGTGCAGGAGCAGAGCTGCTGTTGTGCTTTGCTGGCAGAAAGCACTGCTGCTGCTGGGATTTCCCTTCGGCAGCCCTGCCCTCTCCACTCATCTGCCTGATTGTGCTGTGCCTGCTCTGCCTGGCCCACCCTGATGGTGTTCGACTGATGTGATGTTGTCACAAACAGGCTCTCTGGTTTCTGGGTTATCTACCTTCCTTCACAACACACGTTTTTGGAAACACATACCCAGATTTCTGTAAACACATAAATTTAGTTCTTAGAAGAGGCCTGAGAAGGAATTTCTGCAATTACTGTGAAGAGCTTTTATGCTTATTTTCATGTGACTGAATCCATTGCTTAGAGAATTGGTCTTGTATTTACAAGCTGAAAACATGACTAACCCCTAAACTGGTAGAAAATAACCAAATTACTTCATATATGCCCATATACCAGGCTGAGCAAGGGAGCAGAAATAAGAATAAAACTTGGAGTTTTCTATAACTCATGCTCTGTATTAGACTAGAAAACCATTTTTAGATCCCAAGTGGCACTAAGGAAAAAAAAATATTTTTATTAAGCAAATTAGTACATCAACATCAGTAATTTTAAGTTTCTATAGTTTTTTTTTTGTGCCTTGATAGTGTTTCACTATACTTAGTGTGGCTTTAATTAATATTTATGTAAATACAGGGTTTATGTAGTTCAGAAAAGAAGTTAAAAGGAACCACACTAGAGAATGCTCTACAAGAGCCATTTTGGAATTGGAGGCTTGAAAGCAGATTATTTCAGATACATTGAGAGTCTGCATCATCTGATCTGTCCCACATTCGAAGTCAGAGCCTTCTGAATTTCTAGGGATCCACCAGACTGTGAAGGCAAAATGCTGGAAGAGACATCGTCAAGGGCTAATCCTTTGTTTGCAGTCCCTGTACTGGAAAGTCATTTTACCTTCTGGTTTTGTCCTGCCTCAGTATGTGCCTGTTAAAATAAATGCATCTTTGTTATGCACGGGCACCACTTGCTCTGATGATAATGGAGTTTTCATATGCATGTTGAGTTACTGCATTTCTAATGCTGCAGAAGTCAGCACTGATGTACTCTGCTTTTTCTCTGTGCATCAGCATTGTGGTAATCAGCAGCTACATATATCTACATATATCTCTGAGTATTCTCCTTAAGGAATCTGGCAAAGCTACTTTTTTGAATGATTTTTGTAGCTGTCATTTATTTCAGTTATTATGTGATGGGGAGGTTCACTACAATTCAGCAGATGGAAGTTGGGTCCGAGGTAGTAGATAAACGTACTCTACAGGTTTTGAAATCCAAACACATTGCCAGTGTTAAGGGATTGTTAAAATCCTCAAACTCCAATTTACTTTTATTTAAGAAAGAAAAAACCTGTGCACAGAATACATGTGATGTGGTGATTTTTGAAAAGCACAAGAAGCCTTATGGATTGCAATGTTGAGCTACTGAATATTCTGAGTGATTATTGTAAGATATTTTGGGCCTGTAAATTACATACTACTTTTCAAATAATTGCTCCTTTTGTATAGAAATAAAGTGGGTTTGTACTCACTGTATTTAATGTTAGCGTTGTATTTATAAGAAGTATAAACAGAAGAGAAAACCGTAAGATTGGTTGGGGGTTGGGGTTTTTTGTTTGTTTGGATTTGTTGGTTTGGCTTTTTTTCTAAATTCCTGGTCATCTTCAAGATCAAGAGAAATCTGTAGATTTCTATTTTGATAGTAATTTGGTGTATTCTATCTAAATGTCATTATGTGATGTCCTTTGTGTGATTTTTTCCCTAGTTACATAGCTGTGCCCATTGTGGGTTAATGTGAGGTATTTGGCACTGGAAGTAGCTGCATCTCAAAGCAAAATAAGCTTTTTGGGTAACCAGTGAGTGACACAGGGGATTAATGGGGGTTGGTAAATTACATTACAGCATTGTTGGGGTGACCTCTTATAATGCCAATATTAAACATGTGGGACACCGAGTTCTTGTGTCTATAATCAGCGTAAATTTATCAAGTGGCCTGGCTGTGCTTGACCTTTTGCATGGAGAGCCAGTACAATGAGTGCCACGAAGCTCTCCTTTTCCAAACCAAAACACATGTACCTCTTTCGTCTAACAAGGCCTCTCTAAAGGTCAAACACAGTTGTAGTTCAGCTGAACAAAAGGCATCAGCGCCCTTCTTGCACCCTGTGCAATGCCACAGAAAAGACAGGAGGGGTAGAGGTTTAATTCATGGAAGGGAGGTCACGCAGTAAATGAAAGGGAAGATTTGCTGCTCACAGGTAGTGCACTACAATATCTTGGCTCTGACCATATGAGTTGGTGATAACTGATTTACCTACAAATATTTTATGCATCAATACATGTTCTGGTTTGGAATGCAATTTCTTTCTTTTCCTAGAGGGTTTTCTTTAATAACCTCACAATTTCAGTCAGCCCATTTATTTAATTGAGAGCATGTTGCTGTCTAGCCAGCAGATAAACTAGCTAACTCTGTCATTTTACCTTCTGAGTGCAGTTCCACATTGCAGGATTATCAGCCCAGAGCCAAGTTATCATACAGTAATAACAAGCTAACATAGCTGTGTGAGCACATTTAATTAATGGCAAAGATGGAATTCTCGACTTTTCCTTCACTTGGCCAGCATCCAGAAGTGTGTAACTTCTCTGCTGTAGGAATTGCTGTAGAATACAAACTATGCACATTTGCATGTAGGCATTATCTGGACAGTCTTTGATATCCATGTGCTGGTCTTGGTTCATTTTTACTGTGCATTTATCTCCCAGCTGTTGCACTTGTGCTTCATTTAGAAACTAACACTGAGGTTTCAAAAAAACCCTAATTTGAGGGGTCTTTAATGGCACAGCTACTAAAGGAAATACCAAAAGGCGCATTTTCACATGTTGTCTTTCTGAATAATGTTTTCAACAGCTGCTGCAGCTGTGGATATTGTCAGATTATGAAATATGCTTGAAACATGCTCACAGTAAGAGTGTCCACAGACTAGAATTTGTGAAAGCTTAAACTGAGCCCTCCAGAGTGCAGCTGCTCCAGACAACCAACAGCTCCTTCTCCACATTCCCACCAAGCATCACTGGACTGGATTGTTTCCAGCCTGGTTCCCAGTACGCTGTACATTGCTTCTGCAGTGGCTAGGTATAGATGCATTTTTGTTTATTATGCTCTGCTATTTTTATACCCAAAAGATTGTTAGGAAAGCAGGATGGAGTGGGAAAGGTGACTTGCTAAGTATAGAAGTTATTGTTACACTGACTCTTTGCACAAGCTGAGGTGAAAAAATGACTGTGGACTTTTGAAATAACTATATTGTGCATTCTTTTCTCTGCTATTTATTTTATTAACTTTACTATTTTTGTAATCCAGGAATTAAAAGGCTCCTCTCCACTTTTTTTCTCCCACACCAGGGTCAATATCTCTCACCCTGTTTCTTGTTTCTTTCTCCCTTTTTAACTACATGTAAAGCTTATGGCATCTGAATTGTAATTTGCGTGTTATTTTAAGATACCTAAGGTTAGCTTAGATGTATAAAGGTCTGAATCCTGCTTGCTTTTGGTCTGTAGTATAGGGAGTAATGTATCTGTATGCTGAATCCAAGTTTTAATGGATGTATGGGTCCTCTCTCAAACATATGATCAAGTAGGGAGGTTGTTTGGGTGGGTGAAACAGAACAAAAAGCCCTTCTGCTAATTTATCTGGATACCTGGATGATTTTGTGATTGTTCTGTCATTACTCCCCTTTTTTTAGCTAATTTTCAATTGTGGTAAGAGATCACAAGAAAATTTGCCCAAAACATTTATTCTCCTTTAGTGTTGATAGCATTTGGGACTGGGAGAGAAAAAATGTTTTAATGACTTCTTGTGATCTGATCACAACTGAGTGAATCTGGCAGCTGGATTGAAATTTGTTTAAAAACAGCTTAGTACTAGTTCTGTTTAATTTTTGTTGAGAATAAAAGGAAAGCATTTTAGTTTTAGTATTTGGTTTCCAGCATTCTGGAAATACATGTCATGGCTGTGTATGAATTTGATCTCATTAGCTACTGTGTTTTTAATGGCACTGGTGTAACCCTCATGCCTCTTTAGTAACTCTGCTCTCTGTTCCAGGTGCTGTTGTCAGGACTGATTGGTGTTGTTTCATGGAAGAGGCCCCTGTCCCTTGTGGTGAGCAACTCCCAGTGCTTTTGCCTTTACAGAGAAGCCTGATGGTTTGTGGGGATGATTTGCAGTGCTGTTGTGTATCCCGATGTTTATAAACACTTAGTACAAAAAGTGTGAAGCCTTTGAAGTTGTAATGTATAAATCATCTGGGTGAAAATAGTAATTTTCTACTGTCTCACAAACAGACTATTGGTCTGCTTGTACCTTTGCATTTAACTTAATTTGCCTAAAGATGCACTGCAGGGCAATCTTTTGAGCAGGTATCTGAATGCAAAAAAGCCCATTCCAAATTAGTAGTTGTTTGTCTTCATCTGCAGAAACATTTTCACCTACATTATTATTTATGTTGTGGGATTCATGTAGTTACTTAATAATGAACAGTAATCCATTCTTTGTGTGTGCATGCTAATAGAGTTTGTTAGCCTATTAATGTAAAGCAGTATTAGATGGAAATCAAGCTTATTAAAAGCACGTTGTGACTGTGTCAATAAGGGTGTGTTAGCAGGCAAACATTGCCTTTGAAACAGCGTGCATGTGTAACAGAGTAACACAAAATGTTAGTAACATAGTACTGAAGTTAGTCCTGGCATAAAAAGCATAATGGGCAGTGTGAAATGGAAAGTATTGTACTAATAAGAATAAGCTTGATTAGAACTGCAGGTGTATCTTTCATATTATGAACTCGGACAGTAGGCATAGAGCACATATCATTGGAATAAATAACATTCACACATCAGAAATGTTATCCAGGTCTGTTGAGACTTGCCTTCTCTGATTCCTGAACGCTCTCTTACATGTTTAAATTCAGCTGGGCTTTCTGATATTGACTCGATCAGAAATGTTATCCAGGTCTGTTGAGACTTGCCTTCTCTGATTCCTGAATGTTTAAATTCAGCTGGGCTTTCTAATATCGACTCTTTCAGTGAAATGTAAATAGGCAGTCATGGTCAGTGTAATTCAAGGAAATAAAAGGGAGGAACAGTAATGGTAACGTTGATGCTTGCAGGACAGCTCATCTTCCTGAAATCTGCTCTAGGAAATGATTTATTTCCAAGAGTAAGCTTAATGCTCTTGATTTAGAGTCTGATCTCCTGCATTGACCCTTGGTGGTGATACAATAATCAGCTGAAGAATGGGGACAGGGATGGTGTTTTTCACTTCTGTGTGTGATTAACCTGTGCAGTGGCTTTACAGTGGCTACAGAAAGTCCTGTTTTCCTTGCTGAGCTGTAAATACCTTTGAGCAGTTGGACCCCACGTGTGCAGGGTGACTCTTCTGATTAGCAGTCAATAATGTGTAACTTTACAACCTCACAGCTCAAAGTACCACCAACATGTTAATGAGCCATGTTTCTCCTGATCTGTTTATACAACACATATGCCAAATACATATGGTCAATAATTACCTTTTAACCTATTTTATAGTACTATAAGCAGCTAGACAATCAATTACAATATGTCTTTTTTTGTTGCAGTGTGTTACAAAATATGGCATTGCCGAGAGCGATAGCAGCTACATAGATAAATAGCTTTATCATTTGAAGCTATGAATAAAGTTATATAAAATTAAACCATGCAACATCTGTGGTGTCCTGAAAACTGGTGAAACTGTGATAATATTTTAAGGTGCAGTTTTCTGCATATCTTAGATTTGTGACTAAAGCTGGTTTATAATAACCAGTGTTTTGGCTATTGCTGAGCAGACTTATGCAGTAGCAAAGCTTCCTGGTTTTCCCACACAGCATCACTTGCTTTGGCTTTTTCCTTCCTATTTCCTTTGCTTATTAAACTATCTTTGTCTCTATCCACAAGTTGTTTTTGTTCACTTGGGCTTTTCTAATTCCCAGTCCTGCTGCAGGGGGCAGTGGTGAGTGGGTGGCTGTGTGGTGCTTTCCTGCTGGCCAGGGTCAGCCCCCCACACTGCTGGATGTGCCTTGCCCAGCACTGTAATCATACATGGTTTTCCCACAGATGCAGGGTCTTTTCTTTGCAAATGTATTATTTTCTGCAGGCAAAAAGAGGAAGTTGAAGAAGCATTAAACAGAGATTGTTCATCAACCCTTAATTTCTGGCTGTTTCATACTAGAAGTGTGTTATGTAGTATTGGGGTGTAGAAGGGAGTGTGTTGTTGCACAGTTTAACACTTTGGAACCAAAGTCAAAACTGACAGTAGTTGTGTATTTATAAGCTATTAGTATGAATGCTGTTTTGTATTCTGCATTCAGTCAAAGATTTACAAATGTGTATGTACTGAGGACATTTTACTGCAATATTAATGTGCAGTAAAATTTAGAAGTTCTCCTGCTAAAGTGCCTTTGCAAATCTTTATCATCTGGGAAATTCACCAGATTTTTTGTTAGTTTATCTGAATTTTCTTGGTCACCTCCTAGCCATCAGTTGCTTATGTTGCCAAAATACTTTATACATGCAAGGAATCAGTGTCTGTTATCAAACCCGTATTTACATTTACCAGAGGAAACACTCAGGCAAAGGAGATATTTAAATTGCTCACACATTGATTTTGAGCAGTATTTTCCATATATTTCAGATGTTTCCTCATTAGGCTTTCTCTGTTTTCATTTTGAAATCTCAGGGTATTGGTAGTGCTTTCAGAAAATCTCTCAAGGGTCCCGTTTTTGGAAACCAAGTGTTGGCTGTGTCACTACCACTGCTTAGTGTTAAAATGCAGTGTTGAAGTAGGAATTTGTTTCCTTCTGGTTTATGGAAGTGTCTGAAAATTGAGAGAGAGCTTATGAAGCACCTGAGGCTGAATTGCCTTGTAAAAAACCTTTAAATTGTGCAGTCAGATTATTTTTCTGTTACAATCTAATCCATGGTAATTGCAAATCTGTTTGTGCTAGGGAGATTAATTCAGCCTCTGAATTGAGTTGAAAGCTTCTCTGTTGCCATCTGGCATTTGAGTGACCCCAGAAAAATATTTTTACATTTCTAACTGAAAGTTTTTACAATAAACTGATAGATTTAATATTTTTTTCAATGAACTGAAATGTGGGGTTTCGTAATGTCTGTGAATGTCAGTGAGCACAAGGTAATACTACTTATTAATAAATGATCTTGATTACTTAGAGTAGGTATTTAAAAGCATTTGCTATGAAATGTGCATTCCAGATCCAGTTCTGTGCACCAGTGAACATGCAAATCAGTGCATGTATAACTCAATGAGTTGTCCCTTCAAATGAATAATTATTTCAAGCCTTTTTTCTGTTTGATAGGATTTTCTTAATTTTAGAAAAATTAGAGAAGCTGTCCTAAATAGCTGCAGTTCAACCTGCATATCAGGCAAAAGGGTGAACTGCTGTGCAAAGTCTCAGGCTGCACCCATGATAAGACTCAGTTAAATGCAAAAACTGACTTCTTAAAACATATTAATCTTGGGTCAGCTTGGTGTTTGTTGCAAAATGAGAGATTTTTCTTTCTAGAATTCCAGTAAAAAGCTTGAATTAGTTGAAATTCAGACTTGAGTATTTTTCCTTTTTTTTTTCTGTAAAAATCATTAGAAAAATATCTACATTGAAAAGTGAAATTTCTAATAATTTTAAATCAATACATTCACATATACATTTGCCCCATAAGATGCATGAATATGTAAAACTGGTCCAAATGTTTTTCCTCATTGATTATCTCCTCTCACTAGGTATCATTGCAGACTACAGCAGGAATAACCAAACTTCAGGAAACAGATGAAACCTAAAATGTATAGAAATAGTGTATTGGTGTATATATATAGTATATTAGTGTGTGTGCACATATATATGTATAGGGTATTTTATAACAGTAAGTTTCCTATATTCTGCTTGGTGAGGTGGAATGTTGACATGTTCTTGGCCATGTTGCTTAACCTGAGCTCTAGAGTCGCTTAAGGGGTGAGATAAGTTTTTTAAAACTCTTGTAAGAGAATTTGCCGCTTCCTTTCAGATGAAATCTGAGAGAAATATTTGAATTTTAAAAAAGAAAAAGTGGTTGTCTCCCTCTGGTACCCAGCCTCAAGCAGAGATTTGGTGTCTGGTTCCTGGAATAAAATGATCGATGTAGTGGAGAGGTAATGTCAGCATAAAGAGGTCAGGACTGCAGGAGGAGAGCAAGTGAAGGCATGCACAGCGTGGGATGAGAGCACTGTGAGGCAGCCATCCCTCGTGTGTCACTGCTGACTTTGACACCTGTGTGATGTTGAGAGGAGCTGCAGAACATCCCTCTGCCTTAACAGATCCCTTGATCACTCTGCAGTATCATTTCAGCGTGAGAGTTCTTTGAATTCCTTGATCAAATAGTTCATTAGGAACCCTGCTATTAGACAAACACCTTCTTTGAGGCTGAAGCTTTAGTTTAAAGGTGAACAAAACACTGGGTGAGAAAAGTGCATCTTACATACCTGTGTTTTCAGTTTGTGATGGGTTGGGCAGGGGTTGAATGCTGGGTATTGCTGCTTTCAAAAAGAAACTTGGGAGGCTGCAATAACTTCTGTTTGGAAAGCAAATCCAGTGCTGGTTCAAAAAGTAGCCCTTCAGATGTAAAGCTGTAAATTTTGATCAGAGCTGATGTGAAGCCAGGCTTTGGAATCGAGACCAGAATGTTTTTCTTTGACCTCTTTTCTGGGAGCATGGAAGGAAACCAACCCAAATTCAGAGAAGCTGAATGCTAAATCAGGGGGAAGAGAGTTGTGGAGGACTGGGACAGGAAGGAGAAATTGAAATGTGAGTCTGGTAACATGAGACTCACATGAGGAAGATAGACATCAAAAGATGACCAGACAGAAGTGGACCAAAACCATGTCAGTAAGAAATCATACAAGAGGATCTCCCATGTTTCAGAGATGCAGTGCCACAAGCACCATAAATAACTGAATTGCAATAGATTTGTATCTTAGTTCTGAATTATTTCAGTGACAAAAGTGTAGGCTGTAAATAGTATTTTCCTATACTTGGGACAAAGTTAAGTGTTCTTTGCCTCTTGCCTTCCTGTCCTCCCTTCCCTGAGGGTTAGTTGTATAAAGCTCTAAGGTGGCTTCACTGCTCTGGTCACAAACTGCATCATCTGTCCCTGCACACTGCTACAGCATGTGTTGTGCTAAATATCTGTGAGACAGGATCTGGAAGTGAGGTCAGTGTATTTAGGGATAACTGTATTCCAGGTTACATCAGTTTGAAAGTAGATTTAAAATATATTTATGTTTCATTGAAGCTGCTTCTCTTTTAAATTTGTTTCAAACTGATGCCCTGAGAGGTCTTTTCCCAATGTACAAACTGTTGTTTTAGGCCACAAAATAATGTCTGTTGTTGGATTGAGTAGGGTGTCTGAAAAGTGTGGTCTTCAAAATTTGTAATTTGAATTTGTGTAAACTCTTATTACTCATGTTATTCATATTACTCTTATTATTCTTATTATGTTTTTTTTTTTTTTCAGGAAAGTTAATATATCCATTATATTATGTGCACTGCCTATTGATTTTTTTTAACTTAGACTGGTGATTCCCTTCTGTCTTCTTTAATATCATGAAACATCTGCCAGAAAAACCTAGCCCCAGGGCTATTTCATTAGGATAGACTGACAGAAGAGGAAGAGGGGAAAAAATGGAGAACGGCCCAGTAAAGTTGTGAACTGGGTGAGTAAGAAACACACTTGAGATGGAAACAGAAGAAATGAATCAGGGAAATCTTTGCAGTGGTGGAGAAAAGATGCCACAGGGTGAAGCAGCTCTTTAGAATGAACATGCTACGCCCTCTTTTACATCTTAACACTTCTTAAACCTCCCTCTTGCCTAGGTCTCTGTCTGCATCTCTCTGATGCCCTTTTGGCCAAGGCTGCTTGTTCCTGAGCCCAGCTGCCACCAATTGCCACTCATGTGAGAATCCAGACTCCTCTGCTGAGCATCCATGTGCTAGTTAGTTATCCCCAGTAGAGGCAGAGTTTAAAAAGACCACAAGCAGCTTTTCCTGCAGGGCAGACAAACCCTGCTGGGGCATAACACTTCCCCTTCCTGAAGAAGCACTTCATAACTACCCTAAACCAGCCCCTGCTCCTCCCCATCTGCTGCCATCGCATCCTGTTGCCATGGCAGCAGCTCCTGCTGGCACATTCCTGCCCTAGGGAACTGTCACAGCTCCAGTCCCAGTGCTGCTGCTGCTTGCAATGAAGAGTGTGCTGTGGGTGCTACATTCACCTCTCTTCAGCCCATCACTAATTCCCTTGTTCTCACACGCTTTCTAAATATATCTGCTGATGGTTCTTTCATCTCATCTGCTCCTCCTTTTAGAAATGCAGGCTGCATCCCATCTGCTCCTGGAGTTCTTGGCAGCCTTTGCACAGTCTAATTCTTCAACTCTTTCTTGGTGAGAGTCTGGTTTGCTTCAGCATTTCTTCTTCCTCCTTGGTAAATGAATCTCGTGTCACGTATCCCTGGGGCTGGCTAGTTGGGCAACATGGGAGCTATTTGTTAAACTTGGAATTTTGTTTTCAAATGGTGAGGAAACACCAGCTTCAAAAATTTATTCGAGACAAGCTGAGCTGCATTTGAAATGTTTCTAAAAGTAGAATAAATATTTGTATGAACTAATATAAAGTATTTTGAGGTGTGATGGAGTTGGGAACAGATACCTCACTCTTTGTGCTGACATACTCAATCAAAACTCACGTGATTTTAGTTTTATTTGTGTGACAGCTGGAAGGAAACTGTTACCCAAAGGGAATCTAATTATCCTGTGCTTGTTGAAGAAAAATACTTTGATTTCAGTGGGATTTGTTTGCCAGGTAAATCACAGTTTAGATCCTGAACTAGACATGTGTGTGATTGAGTGTTTGAGTTTCCTTACTACAAATACTATAAAACCTGCAACAGCATTATGGACTAAGTTCTACTTCAGATATATGAAGAAAGGTCTTTGAAATCTTAAAGTTCATTTACTGATGGATCTCCATCAAATTATTCATGTGAGTCTTCTTTAGAGATGTGTGTGCAATTTTTCTTGAAATGGCCAAAACTATAGTGAGTTTACATTACAATGGAATTGGAAAGAACTGCTGCCCACATTGAAGCCTTGCCTGATACTGAACTGATACTGGAAATGCTCATGTGCTCTTGATGGAGGTCAGCACTTGTGGCTCCTGACCCTGCTCACCTGGCAGAATTTTCCTCCTCAGGGATGAAAGTCAGAGTTCTGGTGTGCCTGGGCTCAGAGAGACCACGCAGTTGTTAATTAATGAGAATAATTGCAAGTGAGTAGTTAATTGCTATTAATATGTTGGGAAAGACAGATGCAAAATATCTGTGTGTGTGACCTTTACATCCTGCTTCTGTCTCATTACGCTTCTGCCAGGAAGGGCTGCTCGCAGAGCTTTTGATGCCTGTCCTTGTCAGCAGGACAACACGAGCCTTTATTTCCTCAGGGAATCCTGCTACAGATGTTGTGGAAGGTTAATTTATTTGGAATAGCGTTTCACTGACACGTGCATGGAGGTGAATCCTTCCTGCAATGTGACACTTGCAAAAAGCAATGTATTGTTTAGGTGCATGAACCCACTCGGCAGCTGCTATGGAAGCAGAAATTCAGTCTTTTGTAGATTTTCTTAAAACTTATTAGACTACTCACATTGTTGAAGAAAATGTATTCATTTTTATTTACTGATTTATCTGTTTTGTTTAAATATATATTGTTTTATACAAAGCTAATTTAGCTAATTAATTTCTAGCATCCTAAATGTCTAAAGACCCTAAACATCAGCTTTCTTTTCCTGTTCTGCTGTTGTTATGGAATATTTTTGGGACACAGTGTCTTATTTGTTAATTTTTAAAAAGTTTCAGTTTTTACTTCCTTTGAGTGTATGTTGGAAGGAAAAATTAAACTAATATGCCTGAGGTAGTTGCAAAATTTAGATCTGGCTTATGTGGTCAAAATTCTATTCAGAAAGCGTTATATTTGAAGTTCTTATTATCACACTGTTTATCAACTCCTCTTTTTCCACCTGACAGTACAGCTGAAACAGTTGTTTTTGAAACGTTTCAAATTGACAACATTTTGAGTAGCATTAATATAGGTTAATGCTGTTTGGATTTCTTTTCCCTTCAAAATAACACTTTAAGTTTTATGTGCATGGATTTTTTATTTAGGGGAGAAGTGGTGCATAAATGTACATGCCAGTGATAAAAATTAGACAATACAGCTACTATTAAAAGAAAATTGTCCAAATGACTTATTTTGACTGCACATACAGTAAAAATTATATGATTATGTGATATAATTTATAATAATAAATTATTATGACAAGGTTATATTGTTGCACTATTAGCTACAGATCATTGAAGGATTCTTTTGATTGCTTATTTTCATGTAGCAAACTTCAAATTAGCCTCTTTAGCATATTAGCTGGCAACTCCCCATTGTCCTTCTAATAGATTATTACACAAAACCTAAACTAAACTTGTTCTCTGCTCTGAAACTAATTACCTGCAAACTATTTTTGTTACAATCACTGTTAGAAGTGTGTCACATTATTGGAATACTTCAAGAGATAGCTTGAATTTTATCTGGAAAAAAAAAAGGTTATAGCTCCTCTTGTTTCTCTTTTATATGGCAGTAGTCTGAAGGCCACTTGATGGTCCTTTTGGGTCCCTTCCAACTCAGAATATTCTGTGTTTCATAAAAGTGCAGATGCTAAAAGAGTTAACTGGAAGAGAAAGAGCAGAAAATTAGTAGATGCTGAAATATCTACTTTTGACAAATTTCTGGTTAATGTTTCTGAGCTGAGAGCACAATGTCTTTATTACTAAATCAGGCCCTCTCTTACAGTTTCCTAAAAAATGCTACAATAAATAGTGTAATTGCTGGAGCTGTAACAGAGCATTACACAAACAACAAACATCTATTGCTGTGTGTAGAAAGTGACAGTGCTGCACTCACTTTGTCTTTTAATCTGATCCCACTTGAGGAAATTATCTGTATGCCCATTGCTTCAACTGACAGGGAATTTCTTGGAGGTATTGAATATCTTTTATTATGAGATGCTAGGAGACTTGTTTTGATATAAATGCATCTTTGCATTTGTCTGTCACTCTGCTCCTGTGCACAGAGCCAAGGCTGCATTTTGGATTCCAGGGTTCTTGGAAAGCCTTGGCAGCAGCTACAAACCCCTCGCTTTATTGATGTTGTGGTTGTTTGCTGCAAAGTGAAACGGGAGGAAACCAAACTGCTCCTTCTGGTCTCTAAATAGGTATTATTTTGTGTGATGCAAATTCTGCTGCAAACACCCAGTGCCCCTCTCTGTTGCCCACGGGGCTGTTACCAAAATTGACATAATTCCCCAAAGCTACAGCATGCTTACTCTTGCTGGAAGCTGATTGCTACTCTGGCAGTAAACAAAATACAGTCACAGGGAGGCATCATTTTTTCTTGTAAATTGAAACCAGTAGCATTGTTTATAATCTTAAATAAAATCATATTTGAAGTTAGAATTTCCCACAGAATATTTTAATAAAAATATAGAAATGAAGATACAAACAAGCAACAAATAAGAAATTAATTACATTCCAAGATCTATCGGAATGAAAGCAAGTTAATAGGGCCATAGGAGAGTCAATAAAATCCCATACACCAAATTCGAGTTCAGAAGTTTTCATCTGAACTATTTAGCTTTGAAATTAGAAATAGTTGCATGGATTTAAATATTTATACTGAGATTTCAGCTTTCCTTTACAAAGTTAAATAGCCTCACTGGAGTCAAAAGGAATTTAATCTGGAGAATAAGTAATTTAATTGAATAATGACAGGAATTGAACAGGCTGATATTATTTAAAATAAAACAGGATATAATTTATGGTTCCTAATATAAAAGCATTAAAATCTCTAGCCTGATGCTGTGCCACACTACAGGAAATATTTCTGTCTATTTAATGTAGAATGTTGCTTTAGACTTAGAGAAAATATTTTTGTTCAAAGCTTTATTTTCATTTAGGCAAAAAATAGGGAATACTGAATTAAACAGATCTGAAATGCCAACACTTTTCATCCTGTCTCTTCTTGGCAAGCATTGAGAAATCATGAGAAAGAAATCTATTATGAGGCAAATAATGGGAAGATAAATTTTGTTGTTTCTTGTACACTTGCAAACCATGAGTCAAGAGTGTTGATTTGAGTGCCATTTCTGTTTAGTAAGGGTTTAAAATGGGCTCATTTAAAAATAATATGTTTTATGTATTTAAACCTATAATATATAATGAGCATTCAGCATCTGGCTGGTCCAACAGGTGGCTTCTGGCTGTACCCCAGATAATCTTGCATTAGTCCTGGCACTGTTGCTGATCTCACTGCTTCATAGCTCTTGGTGGTGATAAATTTTCAGGTTTGCTTCTGGTGTTTAACCTTCTAGACCTCTGTCAGGGAAACTATAAATTCTGCAGCACAAATAACAATGTTACTGTCTGCAGTTCATGTAAGACAAAGTTCTGTGAGCAAAATACCTTGGGGCAAGTTTTTAATCTACTTATACAGTGGTTTATAGAGACAAGCGTATTTACCTCTGGCTATTCTTGCTGTTTCACAAATAAGAAATGTGTGTGTTAAAAGGAATGTATTTTAAATCTCATTGAATATACCCACACATATTTAAAGTGATTGGAAAGAAACCTGTAGTACCTCATATCAAACTACAGTGTCTCAAAAAAATTGCTTTCTGCAAATGATTTCAGTGTCAACCAAAGTTCATTCAAGGAGATTTTCTGACCTGCAGGACAGGAATTAACAGGAAATACAAGCAGGCACAGTATTACAGGTGCAGAGGATTGGCAGATTTACAGAAGGCAGCCTGTCATTGCAACGCAAGGTTTTATTCAAAGTACCCTGCACAGGGGAGTTGAGTAATATGCTTCATCAGCACAGAGGGTAACATTTTGTCTCAGTGTTCATGTCTTGACTATCAAACCACTGCAAACCACCAGGGGAAGCAGTGATTGAAATGCCAGCAATGAAGAAGCAATCCTGTTTCATATATATCTCCAAAATGAAAGTGTGAGGAATGAAATAAAATGTTGCTTTTAGAAATAAGGTTTCATGTGATGCAATATTTACATCTCTTTTGGAGGACTTTAATTATTTTGCGTGTAGAAACTTCTTCCTGCTTGTAGTAGCAAGTATTTCTTCAAAATGTAATGTGTGCTGCTCCTTTTTACTGTGCTCTTGGTGTGTATGTATGCAGTAGTGAGTGGGTGGTTTGGGTCACTTAAAGAATCCCCATCAAAAGTATTGGCAAAACAGGGTTTAATATAAATTTGTGAAAGTCATAGACTCATAGAATGGGTTGGGTTGTGTTGGGAGAGAGGTCACCTTGTTCCACCCCCTGCCATGGGCAGGGACAGCTTCCCCTAGACCAGATTGCTCAGAGTTCCATCCAGCCTGGCCTTGACAACTTCCAGGGATGGGGGATCCTCCCTCAGCTCCTGGCCACGCTGCTCGGGGTGCAGCCCAGGACAGAGTTGGCTTTCTGGGCTGCAAACACACATTGTCAGGTCGTGCTGTGCTTCTCACCCACCAACACCCCCAAGTCCTCCTCCTCAGAGCTGCTCTCACCGCATTTTTTGGTAGAAAGCTGTATATGGACAGAAAATCTAAATTGTTAATGTCTTATGTTGCAGGTCACAAACTGCAGTGCGTGCTAAAGTTGGTGGTTTTGTTTTTCCCCTTTTTGCCTCCTATCAATTCAAGAACAAATTGTGAAAGACACAGTAAGGGCAAGAAGGTGCTTTGTGCCAGCTATCTCAAGGATTAAAGTTTTTGGGTTTTCAGGTGATACAGTTTCAACAGTGCCTTTGGGAAAAAAAGATGAAAGGAAGTCTAAAGCTTATGGAAAAAACAAAAGAGAATAAATTACTTGAGGCCAGTTGCGAAGAAAAGAGAAATATTAAGAGGCAAAATTGAAAGTGATGAAAAAGAACAGAGGGCAGAGAATATATCAGCTTCTGTAAATCCCTTTGATTTTTTTGGTGGTATCCATAAAATTAAGATGATTTGCTTTGGGACATTCTGAAGGCAGGTGTATAGTTGTATCTACATTTAAGAAATGTGGAAGGAAAAAATGTTCACAAATAATCTGAGAATACTAGTCATTTTCTAAAAGGTCAAGTTATACTCAAGACAGAACTACAAGCAACTTCCTTTATAATGGAAAGATAATATAACCTGTTAGTGCTTAAGTTTTTTTGATTTCTTTTCTTTCAGTATGGAAGGGCACTTTTTCTGGCCTCTCCCTTGCAAGGCATGGAGGGTGCTGATATTTTCATTCTGTGCAGATGTGTGTGGTGTGGTCTGTTGGGACTGCAAAGATGCAGACTCACTCTTGATACGCTCTGCATATTCATACTTGAGGTTGATCCCAGAAATGGAGTAAAAAGGGGAGCCTTGTGTGGGTCCATGTGCAAGATGACATCCCACATAGTGAGTTGTTATATAATTTTAAATCATTGCATCCAAACAGTTTAGTTTTGTAGAATTTGTTTAGGACCATGGTAACATTTACATAGGAAGTCCTATTAACATTTCTTCCACAGAGTCCTTTGTATAAAATATAAGCATTGACTTCTCCAATTAGTTCTGCTACCAGCAAGTCATAATAAATCCATGGGCTTTGCTTTTTGTTCATGTATTAGTTCTTGGTGACTTTTGGAGCTGTGTGGCATTAATGCTTCTTGCTGATTTCTAGGAATATGTTGTCTTGTTTATATGTTGTAACTAGAAAGGTGAAGAACATAATGCTGTATTTTAAATCAGCATTTAGATGTCATAGCCTTCAATATCTGAGCATTCTGTATTCACTTCAGTGTAAGTTTCTGCCCTTGATCATTGGGTTGACTGTGTTTAGTACTCTTTCCTTCTTCAGTATGTCACACTGAGCTCTCAGACCAAATATATTGTTTGGTAACTCTCTTTCTGAGGAAAATTTTAGCTTGGAAATTAGCCATCCTTGACTTTGTAAATAATGTATATCTAACTTAATCTACAGTGTTTCGTAGCCTAATGTTGGGTCTCCATCAAAATCCACAATGGCCACTCTTTCAAAGGGTTGCAGATGTGTTTATTTTTACTGCTGCACCTGTGCCAGTGTTAGAAAAGACATTTGTGATAAAAAAATGAAGCACACTGAACATGTTTTTTAATGTCTGTAAATGTGGTAATTGGTACTTTTGTGCCTCCTTCTCTCTGTTGTGGCTTCCAGCATGGTGGCAAACTTTACCTCTGAAGTTGTGATAACAGAGTACCAGATGTGTCCCACTCCATCAGTAGAAGGCTTTTTTTCTGTATTTAGCTGAGAAGCATTAAGGAAAGAGATTGGAAATTTTTCAGTTCCTTTTATTAGGATCTTTGTGCTCTGCAAGAGGCAAGGTAGTTTCAAACGACTTGCAGAGGACATGAATCTCCCCCTTTAGCTCCATGTCCAGATTAGGTAGTTCCTTGCCTGGCACATTAAGAAGTGAGGCGTACAACAGCAAAATTGGGAAGACAAGTGTGACAGAGAACCTCAGTATTTGATCTCATGTGGTGGCTGCCACTTGGAAATGCAGCTCCTAAATGGAATGTGAGACTTAGACCCACCGAGATGAACAGGAATTCTAAGAGCCTGTTTCATGTCCCACTTGTCTTTGCCAGTGACAAGAGGAAGAGGTTACCTTGGAAACACCAATAGAGGTTTCTTCATTAATGAATGCTGATATGGAGCAAGTACTGCAAAAAATAGATAAACCTGGTGTATGTTACAGCCCTTGTTGTCAGCCGTGATGCTTGGAAGAATCTGAAGATGGCAACTAATGTTTGTAACACAGCTTCTGTCCTTTGGTTAATACTGTGGAGTTGTGGGGTTTTGTCCAAAAGCACTAGAAAAAAAATGTACAGCCATTTTGGATTTAAGGTTGTCAAAAATATGCCTAGCACATGCACTGACAAAAGATAACATCTTGTGAGAACAGTCAGGGGCTGTAAGCTGTGAGCATGCACATGGAAAAGAGATGCAAGAGAATTTCTTACTAATTTCATATAATACACTCATGCTCCTGTTGAGTTATGGCAATGTCAGCACTGAATATTTAAGGTGGCCACACATCAGGCACACATTTGTTCTCAGCCTCTTACTGCTTGTGCTGTTCCCTATATGTTGAGATTTGTCTGCCCTGACTGCACCAGGTTTTTGTACATTTAAAGCAATAAAACAATAATTAAACTGATGGAATCAGGTTAATGCTTGTTTTGACATATTCTGAGATGAGAAAAAAGGAGTAATTAACACCATGAGTAGCTGATATGGAGGATGCTGCTTAAATTGTAATTGTTGTTTAAAAACCAGGTATTTATATATACCCGGAATTTTATTCATTCTTTTTCTCCCACCTTGTAGGCACTCATGATATGTGATATTCACAAATACTTTTCCTGTTTGAGATTCCCATATCCCCCTCAAAAGGACTTAAATTGTTTTGAGACTACATCTGTTTATAATAAAACATTTTTCAAATCTTACTTTTTAGTAATGCTTGGTAATAAAACCCATTAAATTTTTCAGAGTACGTGATAGAGGTGGGAGATAAATGGATTATTTTGAAATGGCTGGAGGAAAACATATAATAGCCATGTCTAGTTTTGATTTAGCTTTCACTTAGAGTGCAAGACCAAGGATACTGTCAGATTAAGTACCCTATGCTCTTTAAAATACATGAAATGTTGCCATCCATGTAATTGTGTGACAGGCTGGAAGTTCTTGAACATCTAAATTATATTTTTTCCTTGTTTGCCTCTTGAAGTGAGTAATAATAGGGTGCTTGTGTTTTTTCCAGATAACCTTTTTCATGCTGCTGTCTGCAGTGTGTGTGATGCTGAACTTGGCTGGGTCCATCCTCTCCTGTCAGAATGCTCAGCTGGTGAAGTCCCTGGAAGGATGTCAGTTGGTGAGTGATGGAAAACACGTTTATTACCAAGAGCAAGGATTCTGTTTTTCATCTGTTGGGGTTTTACACACATTCCTTTAATTTCTAAAACAGTAGGTATTTAGTAGAGCGATCTATATGTGTTACAACCTAGAACAAACATTTTGGGAAAAATGTGAGTTAAAGTGCTAATGGATTTAATGTTTTGCCACCTCAAAAAGTAACTTTTAATATCATAAGGATTGACTTTTTACTGTCCTGGTAAAAATGATGCTTCAGCAGAACAGGTGGAATTCAGGCCACATCAGAGCAGTGTGGTGGTTACCATTTGATGTCAGCAGGGTCAGGATTCCTTCCATCCAATACTTGTCCAGGCAGTGGATTTCACAATAGGAATGTTTTGGTATGTGTATGCTAATATTTTGTTTGCCAACCTGAGTTGTTTTTCATTTCCAAAGTAACTTAAAGTTACTTGTGTTAAATAAAATACAGAACAATACAGATTGTCATGATGTGGGATGCTCTAAGTGATAAGGTACAATTTACCTAAAGCCTTTGTGTTTTTGTCTCAGGAAAAAAGTACATACACATTGAATTCCAGCATATTTTCTGATGTCAGCTTGCGAAGATGTCTGCAGAAATCAACTCATGACTGAAATGTCTGAGTTTAAATAATAAGTGTTTAAAATGTAGTTTGGATGTCCAGAGTATGATGAAATGCTATGTAGCTTTGCCACAGTGTTGTACTCTCTAAGGGCAAGTTAATTTCATTGTGGCTGTTTATGATATTGTAACTGTTTTAGAAAAAACACCAACAAAAACCCAACAGTTTCTTCTACCCAGACCTCGCTCTTTAGGTTTTCCTTGCTCAAAATCCCATTCCAGTCAAGCTGGGGACTTGCACATGAACATATTGCCTTGCCATGTTGCAGGGCTCATATATATGGAATTCTAGAGTTCTGTTCTCTTAGACCACCCTCTGGGAGGGATGCACTGTAGAGAACAGCACTGCTTTATGATTAAGCATAGGATTTGACTCAGAAGGTGGTGATGTATTATGCTGAGCATATTTAATTACTTTATTACCATTTTTTCACTCAAAAAGGAAAAATCCCAGTTTCTTAACAGCTTGTTCCAAGTGTATATTTAATTTTAATTCCTTAGATGGCTCTCTTTAGTGCTGTAGATCTGTGTAATCCTTCACTATGTGACTGGTGTATATTATAAAGTCTAAATCCTTTACTTGCCTCCTAGGATACAAATGTACTCTCTGGGGATGCAGTTCTAGGAGTCAAAATCCAGCCTTTGCAGACACGTGGTTTGAAATGTAGTTAACATCCCATGTAACTGAACCAGTCATTTTCCAAGCACAGTATACTAAAAAAGTGAAATTAAAAACAAATTGTGTTGTAATTCTGGTCTTTCTGTCAAACTCATTCATGGTGATTGCATGGCTTTAGAAGTGATAACAGTATCTACTGTACTATGGAGTTTAAATTCAGCAGGGTTTCACATGTAGTGTTGTTATTTGAAGAAAAAGAATGAGACACAGTGGTCTTGTTTTGCTTTAAACACTGGGGATTTATTGTACATTCCATAATATGTATTTTTGTGTGAATATGAGAAATGTGCTTGCCATATGTTAGAATTTGAATGTGTAATTTGTGAAGTTGGTACATGTGCCCTTTATCCTGCAGCTTAGCAACATACAACACTGAGGGGGAAAAAGGGCAGTAGCTTTAACGCCTTGTTACCAAAAATTAATTGGGATTTTTTCCCCATAATTAGCTGCAGATCCTGTAGCCAAAACCTGAAGATACTGCTTTAAATCAGTGAGAGTCGGATGAGCACAGAGAAGTTGCACATTCAAGTTGTTCATTAATGTGTATAGGAGAGACATTTCTGTATAGGAATTTCTTTTACAAATAATGGCTCTCTGAAAATTGTCCTTTGAAAATATGGGTAGAGCAATTAATATATTTTAATTTATGTTCTATTACTGCACAAGACAGAATACGTTTTATTTCTTTATCTATTTTTTTAATAGAGCTTACCTGTCTTGTAAGTCACTTATTAATTTAAAAATAAATGCTGTAGTTTTAATTAAATTTAGAAGTGATTATTATTCAGAAAAGTAGTGGTAGTGTCAATCTCTCTACTGAAAGGCTTTTTTTTTTTTTTTTTTTTTTGGTTGTACAGCTGAAATTGGCCAGTGGTTGCAGTAACACATAAAGGAAGAGTCTTCTTTCCCCTGCATTATCTTTAGCTGGAATAGACAAAGCAAGGAAAAGTGAAGCAGGTACAGGTTCACAAAGAGCTGAATGGCAGAGCCCAGGTCCAGACCTGAGGTTTATTTGTATTCCATTTTGCACTGGAGTTAAACTCAGGTCTGTGCATATCAAAAAACCAATTTTTTAAATTCTAGGAAAAAGAATATGCTCTGTTTTGTTCTTAGTAATCTGTCAGTTTTTAATCTTGATATTTCTCTACAATGCAACTTTATCCTTACTGGATCCTCCCATCTTTCTCTCAGCATAAGGTACTAGAACTGACTGAAGTTCCTTCCCCTGAGTTCACCAGTGGAGCTTTCTTGTACTTCACTGCCTTCTTATCAACTTTGGAACTCTCATACTGCATTTTAAAACTTTTCCTTCCCTTTTTAATGTTTCCTATAAAAACCCCTAAAATTTAATTCAGAAGAAGTAAAATCTATTACTACTTGTACTGGAAGGCTTCCATTTGTATTAAGGAGGTGGTAGAATGCAAAGTAGCAGTGTTAACTAACTCCTGATTTGCCCTGTTAGGGGAGAGGGTGTGTGCACGTAGCAGCCAAACAAACAAACAAGCTTCTTTCCAGCAGCATTGACAGAATTTGATTAATTGATACAGATTTTAAAAAAAACATAGAACCTGTGAGAGTGTGTGCATGTATTTGTAATGAATCTGGAAGGTCCTTTCCTTTTTTGATTCTGTGGTGTATGAAAGTCAGGTTTTAATGGGTTTTATGACTTTTGAAGTAATAGTAGTGCTTTTTGACAAAACAAAATGAGCTTGCAAGACAATTTATGCATATAGGCAGCTCTGGCTGATGTTTGAAATCTTAAAAATGGTTTGTACGAGGGTGTACTGTGCAACTGTCACAAATATGAAAGCACACAAGCTCTGCTGTGGTACTGACTAGCATGAGTAAGAGTCACGAAGTGGGACACAAATATGCACAGGATGGTGGGGGGATGTGCAGGGGATGAAGTGAATGATGCTTTATTCTTGAGCTCTGCCAGCCACAAAGAGATTGAAACGCAGACAGTTTTGGGGGCACTGCTGGTGTAATTGTGTCTGGGGCTGGCAAACACCAGCCCAGCAGCTGGAAGGAGTGATCCCAACCCCTTCTCCCTGTACCAATGCAGATTTACTGTCAGTGCTACTGTCTCTGTTTATGGAGTCACACAGTGAATGGCCTTTGAGATGTGATTTGGGCTAACAGTAATCCACTTCTCCTCCTTCCTTCCCAGATGAAAAAAAAAAGTTAATTTTAGCACTGTTAAGGTCACAGAATAGCTGTATGAACTCTTGATCCTGTCTGCACAAGTGTGAGACTGCAGCAGGGCACGGAGGGGCGTTCTGGAGGCTCAGGAGTGCTGTCAGCTGCTGAAAAGCAGTGACCAATGCAGTTCACCAATGCAGTGGCACCTACAGCCTTTGGTCCTGCTCCCCATTGCAGGGACACAGCTCAGCAAAGAGGCCACCTCAAAACATGGGAGGAAAAGGTGCACAACAAGGCAAACTGATAAAAATTCTCCAATCTGGTAGTGAATCTTGGGTGGTTTTGAATATGCTGTGGTTCTTAAGATGGCCCTGTGTTTTGCAAGAACTGCCATATAAAAAATTAGCTTTTAACTAATTTTAAGGATTAAGTTAAAAGAAGAGCTACTGGGCAGTACAAAGTTATGGAACAACTTTCAGAATGAATTGAGAGTCTCTCATAAATGGGGAATCTTGACCCAGCCTTTTGAGCCTTATCTTTGTGACACCTGTTCATTACATGTGATACAGGTGGCCCTGGGATCTGTATTTCACATTAGCAATGCCAGATACATGGCATCAGTCAGTGCCTGTCCTTTATTAAACTGGGGCAGCGAGAATCAGAATAGATAATCTTGCAGTAGAAAGCTTTGTCTGAAGTCCATTTTCCTCATTGCAAAATCTTTTTACCAGCATACTTTACTGGTATGCCAGGTGTAGCCTTCTGGGCCCTGGCCTTGGCACAGCTCTAAATTCAAAGTGTGAGTTCCAAAATTCCTCAGCAGCATTTCTCAACCCCTGAACCATTTCCAGAGAGTTTTGGGAGCAAGACCTCCCCAGTGACAGACAGTGCTTTGATTTTGCATCGCCTTGAAGAGCTGAGGTCAGCTGATCATAAACTGTTTAGTTGTTTCACCTTTTTTAAAAAAAGTATTGAAATATTACAGGAATTGGAAAAAAACTAGTCTGAAATTGTTCAAGCTGCTTTGTAGTGAAATTGTATGCTAATGAGAAATAAAACCCCCAACTATCATAGAGGTGAGCAAACTATGTTTTTTCTTTATTTCCTTGTCTCTGGCGTAAGGTATGACCAGTTTCTGTGAGTTGCCACAGACAATTATTTCCTGTGTTGCCTTGGAGAATATGGGAAATGGTGTAATTTACATACCCAATTTTTTCTAAAGCATTTTACAAATTGTGCTGGCTAGAGGGCAATCTGGAGTCTCAGGAGCTGAAGTCCCCTGAGATAGCTCCTGCCCTGAGCATGCTTTCATCACAGTAAGCAAGCATTCAGTCATCTGTACCTCATCTGGACAAGCTTATTAGGATCTTTTAATTGCCTCTTATTTTTGCTCTTCCATCTGCTGTCCAGGTCACCAGCATGTAAGGACAGAGTGCTACACAAGCCTGATAGGGGTAGCATTAAAAATACATATATTTAAACATATAACTTTTAAGATCACATGAACAATTTAAACATTCTTTGTGGTCTAAGAAGTAAATATTCTGTTGAAATTATTCTATGTATGAGGCTGTGCAAGGTAATTCTACAAGGAATGCTGGTACCTGTTTTTGTTCAGGAAATTGGCAACATCCTAGAGAGAATTTGATTTAAAAATAGCAAATGTGTGTTTGCATTAGGATTTTTTTTGTGGTTTTGTGTCTGGAAATTTTGGAGTTTTTTAAATAAAAAAAAGTAACAGGGTGATTCAGATCTCACCACCCAGCCACTGTGCTTCCATCTTTACTTTGGGAAATAAAGGACTGATTTGTGATCTTGACTCCTTCACTTATTTTCTGACCTCTTTCTGTTATTTTTGGTTTTCCCACATTGGGTATGATTTTATGTTTATTCAGTTGAGTTACTCTGGTTTCACCTGCCCCTGTAAAGCAAATTTTTTTCAAAAAGAGGCATAAAAGGTAGCACTTTTGACACTGAATCCTCTTTCTGTATTTTACCTGTTTTTATAGCTTATATTAGCCATTGGAAAACATTCTGCTTCAAAGGTTCTGCACAGAGAATTTCATTTTGCATTTAGTAGTCATTACTGTAACTGTAAATACCATTTTTGGTAAGTGTGTTTCTGTTGATTCATACTTTTTCTGACCTTTTCTTTTCTCCACAGATTAAATTCGACAGTGATGGTGTCTGTGTTTGCTGTGAAATGCAGCATCAGACATCAGGCTGCAGTAACCTGGGAGAAACACTGAAACTGAACCCTCTGCAGGAGTGCAATGCAGTGAGGCTGACCCTCAAGGTGTGTTAGGAGAGAATTAAGTGTTTATTGCAGTGCTAACTTAGCAAGACAAAGTGTGTGAAGAAGGGAGCAGCAGCTGCTGTTCTCTCTTCATCCATCCTAACATGCAAAAAACATCTCCATCACTATATCAGCATTTGTGTGGGTAACTGCTTGGTTAAGGACTGCTCAAGAAACAGAGGTTCAGACTGGCTGTGGTTTATGCTGGAAGGTGGAAGAACAGGTATCTTTCACTTTGCTGTTCTGAGGTGGTGTTTTATGATGTTGTGGTGAATGCAAACACACACAGAGTGTTGCAGAATGGTGAGGTAGTCCCTGATGTGCTGCTGCCACGGAGGCAGCCACGTCACTTTGGGAGAGAGGAGTGAGTGTTCTTTCTGGGTGACGCTGGAAACCTGCTTACAAACTGCCCTGCGACCTTGTAAGAAGTTCAAATCTTGTAGCATTTTGTGTTACAGCTACCCAGATGAAAAACTGAGAGCAAATACTAAGAATATTGTATACATGAGTTAGAGCTCGGTGTGATTGCTGCCATCATTGCTTCACTTCATTATCACCAAACTGGAAGGCATTGATGCTGTGCTGTTTTGAAAAATAAAAAGGAATCAATGAAAGAACTGCTCAGCAAAAGGAACCCTAGGCTGAGAGGCAGATATTGATTCATTCTAGGTTTAGTTGCATGATCAGCAGAACTCTGTATCTGTAATTCTCAATTTCAAAGTATATACTTTAATAAAATTAATAGAAAATAATGGATTAAAGTAGAGAAATTCATTGTGAGAAGGATCTTAGGGAGGTAGATTTTCTCAGGTGGGTCCTGAGAAAGCTATAAAAGTTTTATTGATATCTGAAGATATATTTTAAAATTCAGAATGGATAGAAATCCTATAAATGTTCTTCAGCCTTGTTAAGAAAAAGCAGAAAAAAAAAGCTACCACCAAGTAATATGGATGAGGTAGAAGTTAAAATATTTTTATATGGCCCCAAAATGAAGTAAGATCTCTGTCTCAGGTTTTAATGAGGATGATAAAGGTAACAGAGCAAAAACCTCCTGCGTAGCAGGAGTTTAGTAAGTGGAAAAGGAGCATAACTTGACATTGTTGTCAAAAGATAACAATACCAGTGAAATGTATTACAAGAAGGTAACTTCTGAGAAGGACATTCCTCAGAGTATGACAGATGCAGAAACATGGACCTGTCATTCGGGAAAAGCTGACTTGCTAATCCCATGAAAATAAAGATTGAGGGAGCATATGTTTGCTTCCTGTAAATATGTCAGCAAGGTAAACTTTAATGAGAGGGAAACAACTGTTTATCTTTGGAGGACCTTGTCAGCATATGAGGGGAGTAGAAGTGACATATGCTGAAAATCAAGACAAGGATTCTAACCAATACAGCGATCAGAATGCAAGCACAAAAATTAATTTCTTCTAAGATATAACTCAATCATGTATAAAGGGAATTGACATATCAACTTACATTACAAGAAAATGGGTTTAAACACAGGAGTTCCCATGAGTATAGTCTGAGAGCAATTTTAATTATGTTCAGAACTTTTCATCGAAGAAAGGGTAGTTAGGAAAGTAACATTTTCGGAAAGTTTTTTGCATTTTTTCAGTTTTAATTCTACATTTGCTTTCTGTTTGGCTTAGCTCTGATTCCTGGCTGTAAATTTAAGAACAGTGTTCTACTAAGCCCATAAGAAAAAAAGTTAACATCTCATTAGGTAACAGCTGACAGTGATAAGGCTCACCCTTTTTAATTACAATTAACAACTACAATGCGATTTTAAAGGAACAGATGTTTTAGTACCAAAATCTCAATTGTATTCATTGTTTGAGGAGCCAGAGGGAGAGAAAATATAGAGAACCAGAGTTAAGATGATGCATTTCATGTACAATCTTGTGTAGGTTTCATGCTCCTTTTTATTGCAGGTGGGGTAAAAATCTGGTGTTTCCATCAAGTCACCTGTGGGCTTTTGGTGGTAGCAGCTGTGGAGCTCCACTGTGACCAGAACAATGCAGCACATATCACTGTCTGAACTTGCTCCCAGGCAGTCAAACAGGACAAGGAAAACCAGCAGTGGCTGCTGGCCCTGGGTGTGTTAACTGAGCCCTGAATGATGCTGAGCGGGGGTTTATAATTGCTTTGAAAAATCTCTAAATTTATTGCTGTTGTTTCTGCAATGAACCATCTCTATGTGCTTTTTTGTAAATCAATCCTCCTCCTTTCTTCATTCAAGCCCTGAATAAACTACTCAAACCTTCTAATGGGGACAGAGGAGCTACCACTGCAGTATGTATGGTCCCACATATGCACATTTATAGATACAAGTATTGATTGCAACTGACTGATCTATAAGTGCTGATTTCTGAGATTAGTTGATTAGTTCAGCACAAAATTATATGTTACAGCAAAATGGACAAAAATACTGTTAAATACTGCTATTTCACTGTTGCACTGGGGTCTCAGCCCACTCAAGGGTGTGGAATTGGTAGGGTTGGAATTATATTTATAAGATACCATACTTGTAGTCTTGTCTGCACACCTCAGTAAAAATAGCACAGTTTCATGATGTGGTGAACTGCCACTAAGATCTGCAGGCACCCAAATGTGATCCATCTACCCTGGTCTACAGTGGAGAGACTTCCTGGTTTCTGTACTTCACTAGGAAACTTGGGGGTTTTTTACAGTTTTCTGCATTAGTAGCTCCTAAACTGCCCCTGAAAGCAAGGTTCTTTGCTTTCCTCTGGATACTCAGGGCCACTAGTCTGTGCTTCTAAAGGATGTCAGTGTCCTAGTATCTTGATTTTTTTACAGTAACCACACTTCTAGAACAGCTTTATCCCATATTAGGAAGTTACTTGGTTTAATTGAAGCCAAATGAAGGCACAAGCAAATCCTACCTATTTACAAAATTAGTTAAAAGAGTTTAAAAGGTTTATTAAGAATCAGGTGTCCAAAAATGAGATGATGGCCACAGATGGGATGGATTTAGGATGCAGTTTCAATAACATCAACTTAATCTTGTTTTCCACAGAAAGTGGATGAAATTTTAAGGAATTGATGTGGGGGTTTTTTTGTCATGTTAATTAAAGTAAAAAGGCTAAATTTTTCTGACATCTTTCATCTGTGGAAATTTTGTCTTCTTTCTAAACTCAGAGTATTCTTAACCTACTTAGGATATACATGCAACATTTTCAGAGGATGAAGTTAGGTATTTAGAAGTTTGAATTATTTTGTAACATATTCTTGCTGTCTGATACTGACATGCAAGAGGGGAATATTATGCTGTTTTGGTTTAGTAAGGATCCAGTTAAATATTTCTAATTATTTTTAACAGCTTACACAGTCCAGAATACCTGCAGACATGTGTGTGAGTTTACAGATTTGCTATTTATGTAATTAGTTCCTACTTTACTTAAGGTGCATCTGTAGAATGCTTTTGTGACTATCAGGCAAGGAGAGAAGGTGATTCCCCCCTCTGCCTTCAGCATAAATATTTGGTTTGGAGCTGCTAAAGTTCAAGTACAATATAAATAGTAAATGGCTTTTTCAGGTTCTGGTTCCTTCATTAGTTAGGCATCTCTGTTAGGGATTTTTGCTGCTCAGGGCTCTTGCAGTCTTCTGTGTGAATACTTTCTTTCCTTTTCTCTCCTTTGAACCTGAATTTATTGTTGCTGAGTTTCCTGATGACCAAGTCTACTCATATATTTAATTTTTTTTTCATTCAGAAGAAGATGCTTCCACTTGAAAAACAGAGGAGGCTAGCTCCTAGACATTCTTTAGAGTTTGGAGAACAGTTTCTTCAGGTTCTCTGTAGGACCAAATGCAATATGAATAGTTTTACTGAATGACTTACCTGAAAGGCTTCATAAGCTACTTAAAATTGGATAAAGCTCAGCACAGAATAAGTAATTCCAGATCAGATTTTTCAATGCTGGATTTGTTTCACATTCCTTTTACAGGCAGCTGAAAATATTCCCTGCCTTCAGAGTGTATTTACCACACCAAGACCATCAAAAATAGGGTGGGTCAGGGTGGGCTTTGTAATCTGAATAGCTGAGCTACTTTTCCTTCCTCATACTTCTTTTTGTTCCTAGCTTGGACAAGGAGTGAATGTGGTTGTAAACTTCTCTCATGGCTGAAAAGGTGCCTCTTTGAATGGCTGGAATCTCTTTATTCCATCCTTGTTCAGTTATGTTGTGAAACCTTAGCCTTTCAGGAGTCTCTAACTATCATATCCCCAGTACTAAATTTACTGCAGACACCTGAGTTGGAAAGTATGCAAACTTGAGTGCAAGCAGAGAAGATTTTTAAGTAGCAGGGCACTGCTTCTTAAAAATAATATAAAATAGTGAATTTTACTGTACTTTCAAACCTTAAATCTATTTTATGAAGCGTTGATCATCTCTCCATTTACTATGCAATGTGTGGTTGAAACCCATTTGACTCAGAATTAATTCTTGAGCCTTTCTTGCATTAGAGCAGATATTTTTCCCAGTGTTTTTCTAGACGTATCCAGTGAGAACAACTAAAGTTATATTTTGATTTAAAAGAATTGTTATCCTTGAATTCTTGAATAAAAGAGGTACATTGACACTAATTTCATGGGTGAAAAGGCTTTGCTGCTCATTATCTCTTTTCAGGATGCAGTAGTATAAGAAATGAAGCACCATAATTGAAGTCAATCAAGGAGAAAGGAAATCATCTCCACAGCATTGCAGCCATGGAGCTGCTTTTAGCCATTGATGGCTGGGGATGCTGAGATCTGTGTGCTCAGGGCTGCTGCTCACAGGGTGTTCCTTCTACACATCAGCAAGCTGATTTTGCTGCTTTCATCCTGCATTGGCTAAGGTCTCAAAAGTGCCAAGAACCTCAAAGACTACAAATCTTTTATTTCCACAGGAAAATAATCTATTCAGCCAGCAAAATGTGAGTGTGTTGTAAAGAGAGCTGTCAGTTCAATACTGTTGAGCAGACTGGAACTCATAAAATGAAATGGGTGTATTTTGTGTCTTTCTAGAGCAAAAGAGGTTTAAATACAGTTTCTCAATTCTATGTAAGCAGCACAGCTGATTAATTTTCTGTACAGTACTTGGCAGAGTGAATATTTTGAGGTAATTGTGCTTCATCTATGTGGTGTGGTCTGTACTGAGTGACAAATTCTCTGCTTTGATGTTCATGCGTGTAACTTAATTTACAGTACAGTTTATTGCTGTGACAGGAAGAAGCAGGAGAGTGACTAAATACTTACCAAAGTCTGCATTTGAGTTGAGTTTTGAAGATGTCCAGGCGTTCCTGTTTTAGCCTGGCTTACTTGATGATTTTGAAAGACAGCTGACAAATGCACTTATAAATTGGTTTCTAAGCTGAAGGAGCTCTATGGGGATGGCCCACCATTACAGTGAGGTGATTCTATTCCAGTTTTGCTGTGATAGGAGGCACAAATGGCATTCTGAAGGACAAAATTTCAGGAGGGTGAACACACGTGCGGTGAGTGTTCATTGGTTATAAAGGACCAGCTCTGCCAGTGGGCCCATCACTGGCTGATGGGATTTGTGCCACTGTCATTTTTCATTTTAGATTCTATCTCATCTCTGTGCTTCTGTCAGGTAATTGCATGTGCTAACAGCTGTTCTAAATTGCTTTGTTAAATGATTGTTTCTACCGTTGAGTTATCGATGTGGCAATAACCAATTTTTTACTTATTCCAGTTTGATGCCATCTGACTGCTTTATCACCCAGCAGTTTGATGGAAAACAAAGAAAAACAGTTTTTAGGATAAATTGCTTTTCGAGCATATTGCAGTATGAGTTTTTTATATGATATTCTCAATTAATTGTATCTTAAAATTACTTTTTTTTGAATACAGAATATTAAAATATTGCATTTAAACATTCAGATTTAAATAATACTCAGGTTTTGTAATACATCTCCTATTTTAATCTGTTTTGTAGCATTTTGGACTACACATTTATGGAACATGCATTTTGATATGTGTGTATTGTTTTAATTGTGCTAATAAAGGAAGAACTGAGGTGCAGTAGCACAAAAACAGTGTCAAAAGAGTAATAGTGAAAATAGCTTGAATTAGGAAAAAGAAAAGATATCTGTTCTGTCCCTAAGTTAGACATATGGGAAATGATAGTATGAAGATTTGAGAATGCACAGGTGTCATGTGGGAATGCACAGGTATCCTTTGGGAACACAGCACAAGTCAAAGATGTCTGGTATTATGGAAAACAGTTATGCCTGTGCTGGCACCATTAATTTGGTAATTGTTCAAGCTGTAGTACAAATGGAATACTGCAACCATGAAATCTAGCTTTTTTTCACTGTCAGGACTAAATTTTAGTTGTGCTTTTGAGATTTAGTGAGGGACCTACTTGGGAAAATAAGTGGCCCCAGAGGAACAACTCACAGTGCTGTCTGGCCCCTGTGGGTGTATCTCTGGACTGACCTAGGCATGGTTCCAGGCAGTTCTGGCAGCTGGTTGCACTCTGAAGGGGATTTGTGTCCTCTGCAGCTAGTGCATGAAGAAAATTGTATATGTAACCTGTAGAAAAAGTTCTCCCTAGTACATTATCATTTCAGAGCATTAATTATCATATAAACATGCTGAAGAATCAGAGTTTTGTCTTAAAAGACAAAGACAGCATCTAAGAGAAAATTGCTTCAGCCATTTCTGAGGAGCAGAGAATTGTATTTCATACCATTAGAGATCCACATGTGTGTTCTGATTAGTGTTCTGGTAGGTGTCAGCTCAAGTTCTGTTACTAAAGCTCCCTGATTTTGTATTTAGTACAGATTTCCTGCTCCTTTAGACACCTATAAATGTACTGGCTGGGGCTGTGGGGAGCTACTGCTGGCCCTGTTGTGGTTACTGTTTTTTCACAGACATTTCCTAAAGGACGTCTTAATTGTCATTGTTTGTTCCAGCTGCTGTCCGCCAGCACCTCCCCTGTCCTTCTGGCAGTGTGCTTGGCCATGGAGGGCTTTAGTTCCTGCTCACTTCTTCTCTATAGCTGAATAAATGAGTGTCATGGATTACCTAATTATTTTTTTACAGGGCACAGGGAGTGAATTTCCTGAACGTGGTGAATTGCTTGAGGCTGATTAATGTTTGGGGAGGGTGGGGGGAGTGGGGAGCAGAGGAGAAAGGTGGGTTGTGGCATGATTCCTGTTTGAGTTGAAACAGACTTTAGGATAAAAAAGCCAAAACAAATAAAGAAGCAGTCTTGCTTTAAGAAATATCTAGTAGTGGTGAGGCCTCCACAATCATTGCTTAGTTATTACTGTCTCTAAATTAAGTTAATTACAACTTAATTTTTATATTAATATATAATTTAATCATAATAGCTGTCTCTTAAATTAAGTTAAAATTTTAGACTTACAATGTTTTAGATGTCCGCTCCTTATTGATCTTTATGAGATACATAAAAACTCTGCATCCCTGCATTTGGAATTTTCTAGTTGTACCTTCACCTTCAAAGAGATTGTAGGGAAGAGGAATTGTGTGCTTAGCCTGGAAAGGAGTGTGTGGAAAGAGGCTGCTGTTCCTGTGGGCAGTAATCCCTGCCCTACATCAAAGGCATAATGCTGGGTAACAAACAGAGCACAGCTGTCCCAGCGTGCCAAGGAACGTCCAGGGTGGGTAAGGATGAGTGCAAGGCACAAGAAATGATCCTCACACTGGAGTCAGTGTTTGCAAGGCCTTCAGTTGTGCCTAGTTTAGGATTGTGCATTTAAGGAAAAATGTGGGCCCGGGTGAGGTGAAACAAATTAGATTAATGAAAAGGATCGGAGGCCTAGAAAGTTGATTTCTGTTGAGAATTGGAGAAAATGGTGTTAATATGTCATGCAGTAAAGGTGGAAAAGGCTTCAAGAGTGGTAATAGAGTTCAAAGGTATAAAAGTCTGCTGTGTAACAGCCTGTTCTCAAGAGCTATGGAAGAAAAGAAGCCATGGCTTTCATTTGTGGGATGGACATAACCAGGACACTGATGGTAAAAATAAACACTGGAATAGTGGGATGAAGCTGTGGGGTCTTTAGGAACAGATGAGAAAAACATCTGTCATGAGACTTAGAGGCACAGTTAAGTCTGTCCTGGGACGTGTCAAGTAGTATAAGGGTCTTGGAGACACTTTGCATCCTAATTTAGAACTTTGATTTTATTATTAAGCATAAATGGTATTAAGTTATGCACTCAGATTGGCTAAGTTTTATGTATTTAAATGGCTGTCGTAGGCAATGGATGATCTTTCTTCCTGCTAGGAAATAGTCCTATTTTCTATCCTAGATCTTGTCTCTGCCTCGGTGTTCTTTACCTAGGTTTGCATATGGAAAGCAGAACATGAAGGATCTTGATCTCCCTTTTTTGCCACTGTTAACTAATTGGGTCTCCAGGGACCACTTTGCCTGTTTACCTCCCTTTGAATGCTCTAAGTGGGTCTGCATGACTTTGAGTGAGTCCTCTGCATCACCTTCTGTGACTTCATGATTGGCCCTTCCAGCATTTTGCTGTTAATGCTGATGATTCATTATTCCCCTGGCTGAGGGGCTGGCCAAGAAGACAGAAATCTACTGACCAGATCAGCAAGAGCAAATCTGGCTCAGTGGAAGTTACTAAATGACTAAAACTTGTTGGCCCATTTATTGTCTGCCTGGTTCCCATGGCTGGCATTTCCATCTTCAAATGAAGGTCACTTGAGGAGCAAACAATTACAGTGGCAGGAGTAAATCTACACCTTTCTGTCATTTGTTTCAGAAGTGTTGGGGAAAAGAAAGCAATTTATACCATAGAAGTTATTTCATACACTGGCAGTGAATGAAATACTCTTTTAAACTTAGATCCTATGGAATGTTCTTCACACAGTGAGTGTTTTTTACTCACGGTGTTGTAGCAATTTTGTTCTGTTCTCTGTGCTGCTTTTTCTCAGATGCTTTTACTGGCTATTCAGAGAACTGAGCCACACAATAGCCACAGCAGCCATGCAGTTTCTGTACAAGGATTGGAGTAGTTTTGAAATGTTGCCAGCACACTAAATTCTTTTCATGTCTTTTTACTGGCTGTGGAGAAAGTAAATACAAATCCAATGATTGGAAGAGAGATAAATGCTTTATTTTTAGTGACACCATTGCTTAAAAAATGTTCCATTTTAATTCAAATGTTTCTGTTCTTTTATTCTACTTGTTAAACCAATATTCTGTGTTCTATTTTAAACTTCTTGTTCTTTAAAAAAAACCAACAATATGACCATAGGCACTCAATTCATCAGTAGAAGGTGAATGGATATGTAATCACTGCTTTTCTCTCATGTATAAAAATAATTCAGATGCATTGAGTTTCTGACACAGGATAAATCTCTATTTCATACTAGAATTTTTTTAACATACAACGCTAAGTTGTAGATTTCAACTACTCAAAGCAATAATATTTCTGCATGTCGTTTTTCATCAGAGGTGTCTTTCATAGTATCTTTCTTGTGATAGCTGCAGCTTGGAGTTGACTGTGAAATAGTAATTTGTCTTTTTGGGGAACAAGAAAATTTGAATATCAGTATTTCTGAGGAAATAGCTAATAGCAAATATGTTGTGAGAACTGGGAAAGGGAAGATGTTTGTTTCTGTAATTGCTGCCTTTGTGGATTGCTACCTGAAAAAGATTACAAGCTAAATGAGTTCTACCCAGTTACTCGTGCCTTATTCATCGATAGCAGTTGAGAGTGTTTGTTACCAAATTCCTCAAGCATTTCCTGTCCTTTGTGTCCCTGAGATGAGAGATGATATTCTGCTGATGTCTCTTCGCAGGACCTGTTGTTCAGTGTGTGCGCTCTCAATATCATCTCCACCATTGTCTGTGCTTTGGCAACAGCAATGTGTTGCATGCAGATGGTTTCTTCTGATCTTCTGCAAATGGTGAGTACGTTTCAGTGGCAACACAGGGTTTGTCCAGCATAACACAGTGTCCTTCTCTGTGGATACTCATTTGCACCTACTCTTTGCTTATAAACTTAAGCCTGTTTGTGTGTCTCTGTGTGTGTACATGGGTGTATTTTATCTGCATACATCTATATAAACATAGCACATAGATGTATGCAGCATGAGGAGCTGCTGTGTTTTAATGTTTATGCGCTATAGTCGAGTGGTATGATCAGGATTTTGCAACTGGGAGTTGTTCTTTTTGTTAACGAGGTTATTAATGAGGTTCAGTTACAGATGCACGTTACATTTGCTGTCATCACTTGTATATTATCTCCAGTTTCCACATTCCCCAGAGCAATTACTTAGCTTTAAGACTCCAGTTCTCATTACTAGATTGGCATGAGAACTACGGAGTATGAGAAGTATAAACTCAAAACTGAACTTTTCACAGCCCTGCGCCAATAATTTGTTTTCATAAGGAAAACATGTTCAGCCTCAGAGTAGCATTTGCCTTCAGAATAGGAGCAAAAAGGATCATTAGTCTTCTGCACAGTCAGCTGCATCACAGGATGCTGTCTTGTTTTGGTTGGACAAAGGCAGCTTTCCTATTCCAAATCAATGTTGGGGTTCACAAGGTTTCAAGGTAAAAAAAAAATTAAAAATTGAATTAAAAACCTTTGCATTTTTCAGACCAGCTCCACTGTTTGTAACCTTGCTCTATTGCTGATTAATGAGTAGCATTTGCCTTCAGAACAGGAGCAAAAAGGATCATTAGTCTTCTGCACAGTCAGCTGCATCACAGGATGCTGTCTTGTTTTGGTTGGACAAAGGCAGCTTTCCTATTCCAAATCAGTGTTGGGGTTCACAAGTTTTCAATGTAAAAAAAAATGAAAAATTAAATAAAAAACCTTTGTATTTTTCAGACCAGCTCCACTGCTTGTAACCTTGCTCTATTGCTGATTAACCTAGGAAATGTCCTGTTTAATAAAGGAGAGAAAACACACAAATCTAATACTGGCCATTTGTGCATTCTGGTATTGGAAAAGTTTGCATGGATGGAAGAGTGGCCCAGCAAGTTAGCTGCAAACCATTTAAACAAAACAGAGATGTTATAAAGCCTGCCCATGCAGGCACGGTTGTTTTAAAAATGAATAAATAATTAGAAATACACTGGGTGCCATGGGTATTGATTTAAATGCATGAATTACAGAGATAAGGCTGCCCCTTCTAGCCAAGTGTTCCAGTCACTGGGTTTCAAACCCAGTTAATGAATATCTTCAGTCTGGGATCTGGTGTTTGCTTCACATAGTAATGGGTATAATAAGTTGGGCTCATATGTTTAAGTAATTACTGCAAATAGTACATAAATGCATTTTTGCTGTAGGGCTCTGTGTGTGCATATTGTGCAGGCTTGTAGAGGCTTGTAAACAGTGCTTATTTAATAACACTAGTATGGATGGGAAACAATCAACAGAAATAATAACTTCAGCTGATGACACTTATATTTTAAATGTTAAAGGGTCTTTATCATATTCTGGGTATTCTTTCTTTTCATACACTCTCCCCTCCATGTTTACTCCAAGAATGCCCATTGACTAAAGAACTTTTTCACCTTGCAGTGATGATGGGGAGATGAAGAGATTAGCATACCTCGAAAAATCTGTCTGTCTAGTGGAAAAATGGTAGCAGTGATCCAGAAGCGTATGTTCCAAGAATCTTGGTCTACACTTAACGGTATTTAGCAGTGTCAGAGGAAAAAAGCAAATAGGTAACAGTGAACCAAGACCAATATTAAAGTGCTTCTGATGGGCATAAGCAAGAAGCAGTAACCTCAATAAGAAGTCAAATTCCTAAAAGCACATAATTTTTCTCTCTGCCACCTCATTCTGGATGTCTTTAAGATTCTTTCTTTCCCACCTGGCAGTGCCGCCATTTCTTGGTTTCAATGTTTATTTATTTTTGCTTCCTATGCTTTGTGTTTCCAGCTTTTCTGTCTTCCTGCTTAGTTGTCCGTTCTCCCACCCTTTCAGCTCCATCGACAAGAATTTTCTTCCTTCTCCCCAGAAGAAGGGAAATACATATATATCTATATTTCTGCTCAGTCCCAGTCTTTTCTTGTTTATCAGTTTTTCCCTTTCTTTTTTCAGGTTGCTGAGCCAGATTCCTACCGGGCCTAAGTGAGCGTAACTTCCCTGGGGCTACGCTGACTTAGACCAGCTCAACTCTCACCTGAGGATTTCTTTTTCTTTCACTACTTTCAGCCCATTGTCCCATGATCTGCAGTTCCCCTTTGCTCTACTACACCCAGAAATCTGATTAACTTCATTTTCTCTTGCTTGTTAATGCTGGATTTGTGCTTTTTCCTTTTACTTTTCACTGATGCCTGCATCTTCTCTTAGCTGGGTTGTACCAGGCTGGAAGTTTGACAGCAGCAGCAAGAGCTACCACTCCTCATAGCTGAAAAGGTTTTAATTATTGTGCTGATGGTTTTACTCTGTTCTGCAGTGTTCAGGAGCTCTGTAGGCTCTCCTGTAACAAGAAGAGGCAATAGGGAACATCCTCCTTGGATGCCATTAGGTTATCATTAGAGCAATCAGTTCTGTGATTCCTGTGCTGTGTTCTTGTCTCAGAAATTAATCCATTGGAATGGTAATTTTTGCAAATTCAAAGAATTCCAATTTATTGCTTAGCAACATAAAGCAGGTGTAACAGTCTCAAGAAAATCTGCAGCAGTGATTCTGTGATTTTGTGCTTTGTTGATGACTTTTGCATACAGCAAGTGTCTTGATTCATACAGGCAGACTGATGTATTTTACTGGAAACTGCTGTCTTCTGACATCCTCACCTTTAGGAAAAACATCCTAAAAACACAAACACAAGCTGTCCAGTAGTAAGCACAGTTTAAATTTTCCAATGAATTTGAAGAGGGGTTTTTTGGTTTAAAACCTGTCCTACCCAACAAATATTTTATTTCAAGTGCTAAGGAAAAAAAATACAGCAAAATGCTTCAAAGTGGTTTTATTGCTTTATATTTTATTTTACATTTTTTCTGGATTGTTCCTTGTTTGAGTTGACTGTTTTAGAAAGTACCCCAAAATTTTCATTTCGCTTTAATTTCTCACTGTGTTAAGTATATGCATTTGCTCAGGCAAAGAAACCCTACCAATTGTACTAAAGCTGCAAGAGAAAGTGATACCATAGCTAAAGATTGAAAAGGCATTTGTTGTGTTTCACTAGAGAGTTTAAGGCTGCACTCCATTACAGGGCTTCCCAGAATTGTTCTTTCTATGTACACACCCCTCCAGGAAATAAATGTGAATCAAATCAGATCATATCAAGGCTCTGTAATGTGAAGAAACCTCTCTTAATAACCAAACTGTCACTTCCATGATATTTCATTTGTTGCCTGAGGCAGTTTCAGTTTGCATCTTGTCTGATGAATGGCTACTGCAAAAATGCACTCAGTTTTCTTCAAAAGGTAGCTGCCTGGATTAAAGTAAGAAATACAAGGCATTACACCCACTGTGGCCGAGCTAAAGCATGAATTACACCTCTTCCAGCCCTCCTTCCACTCCGGATCTGTTTATACACTTCTTATCCTAGAAGTGCTGGCACTGATATCATTGTGTTCTGATTTTATCACCATCACTGTTAGTAGCTGTTCATGTTGTGTGATACCTAAAACCATCTGTTATTTTATAAAGAAAATAAGGTAATGATGACACATGCAAGCTGTGATGTTTAATTACTGTTTTCATCAGTCCTAGTGATAATTCAGCATGTCATTATCTTAATAGGCTGTAGTTAATATTTCTACTCAAACACCTCACAGAAAGCATCTCTGTGTGAGGGTAATATCATGCTGGCATTATTTAACCCCCATATTCTGGTGAAATAATGATAAGAAAAACCTGCAGAGGGAAACTTAAATGAGAATTGATCTTACATTATTTCATATAATTTTTTATTTAATCTAATGACATCAAAACCTAAATAATCCTTTTTTGGGCACAAGGTTCACTTACAGGTACTGTAAAACCCAGATGACAGTGCCTTGAGAAATATGTATTGGGAATGATGTACATCCATAGAAAAACCCTAAATGTAAATATGGTTGCGTAAATATTCCCCTCACACCCACCATAAATGCAAGCCTTAGGTCAGGAAATCTTTTGACATTTTTAACAAATGTAGCATTCCTCATCAAACAATTTATTGGTAGAATAAGAATATTTAGTATTTAAGACTAAAAAACAGTAAGAACTTCAAAAAAGATATCACAGAGCAATGCTCATGAGGCTACAGAGGCTTGTGATGGTTGTAGGAACAGCAGCTGGAAACAATGAGCAGAAAAGTCTGAATGTGTTTTCCTTATCAAGATATCTTCTGTCTCATAATTTCCCTTTAAGATCAGGGACAAATTAGAAGAGTCAACCATGGTCCTTCTGTTGTTGTAGACAATTAGAGTCTACATTTCCCTTCAGCAGATACCGATTCCAGTGTTCCAGGAAAACAGCAACCTGTCCAGGCAGACAGTTAACTGAAGAAGAAATATAGACCTGAGTGTATTGCACAGAGCTTTCACTCAGGGTAACATGCCAGTATTTAATTATATGCAATTAGAAATTTCTATTTCCCATTCTCAAAAATCAGCAGATTTTTATAAATGACTGAAATGAGAATAATGAACTCTGCAGTCTCCAAAGGACTGATTTTGGAGTTATACAGTGCATATAATAAATGTGATATGGAAGACAGAGGTAATTACATGCAGATACAGGAAAAACTGAGATAAGTTTCCCTTAGAGCACCAGGCACATACTGATATATGGCCCTTGTGGCTGAGATAAGCTGTAATTGCTGAGCTCTGGCCCCAGCAGTGGCGTTTACGTGGGGTCAGTGGTGCTGAGAGCTGCAGGATGCACAGAGCACAGAATGTCTCTGCTGCTGTTTCGTGGGCAGGTCCCACAGCTGGGAATCCTGGTGCAGAGCTGTTAGTCTCACGTGCCTTGGGCAGAAGGATGGACCACACGGTATCCCATGAGGAACTGTTTCAATAGAGAATTATATGGACAGGCCTTTCCTGCTGTTTCTTCAGTTCCTTAACGGGGTCTCCTCCATCAGCTTTTACCTCAGTGTACTCAAAATATTCAGAACATGAATAATACCTTCTGATCACTTCAGTGACCAACTTACAGACAACCTTTCAGTGAAGAGCTGGAAATTCAGTCTGACAAAAAGAGAATGAGTTTTGCAATTTTTCACATATCTATGTAATGGTGTTTATTTCACCTGGAAAAATTAAACACTGAGAGATGTGTTATTCTTCACTGGGCGGGCATAGCTGATGAGTCTGTCTGCAGGCTGTGAGCTGGCAGAGGAGGTCGCTGGTGTCCAGCCCCATTGTTGGCTATGTGGAATTCTCAGTACTGTGGCAATGGACCCTTGAGCATAACTGCATTTTCAAAAACTTTTACCTCTTTTGGAAGTGGAGTAATTGTAGCATTTGTGCTTCTAATTTTCTGCTTCCTAAAAACTTGCTGATGCTGCCATGGCAAACTTCTGTATTGAGTGCCGATCCAATCAGTGGGTTTATAGTATTTTACAGCTTTCTTGTTTACCCTGCTGCAACCAGACAGAGAGCATGTTTTACTCCTGCCTCCTAACTGCAGACAAAATTAAAAAAAAAAAAAAAAAAAAGTAGTCCTCACTATGAGGGCTGTTTAAATCAGGCTGTTCCACTCTGTCCAGGTCAGATGTGCCCCATGAAAACACACTGAGTTCTGTGCTCAGTGTGTGCTCTGTGTTCCACACCCTTTAGCACGTGTGCTGGGCTGTGTAATGCCCATCCAGTATCGGACACGTTTCACACACTGACGTAAGGCCAAGGATGAGAAAATACCTGTCTGTGTCAGTGTAATAGTCTGAATGCCAAGCTTCAAACATAAGGTCAGCTGTTTCCTAAAAGAGCATGAATTCCAGATCTGTATTTCATTGCCTGTCAGATTTCTGAAAGCTCCCAGCATCCAACAGCTCCAGGAGGGTAACAGAAATGGTTGAGTCGTCTGGATTTCCACAGCTGTGGGCTTTCTCTTTCTTCTAGTAAATATGTTTGAAGTATCTGTTGATAGCTATAAATTTTTGCTAAGCTTGTAATGCAGTTGGGTATTTAGCATTTACCAGAGATGCTGTATGCTGTTTATCTTTGTCTGCAACCATTTTCTATCCATTGTTTCTGCAGTGGCCATTAGTTTAATCCCAAGGCTGGCTGGGAGTCCCACTGTGTGAGTTGTTCCGTGGTGTGAGCTGCAGTTTTTGACATGATATTTAGTGCAACTTGATCCTGTTTGTCCTGGTGACTGAGCAGCCAGCCCCATTTTCTGCTCGGCAGTTCTTGTTGTTGCCTGCCCCATTTGCCATCAGTGTCTTGAGACTGATTATTTGATAACAGCTGTCTTCTAATACCAGAAATGTGTGTTTCTGTGTGAAAGTATTTGTCAGTGTTTCTTCAGCTTTCTCAGCTCTTTGCATTTTATTACTGTCTTTTTTTAACCTATGAAATTTGTATTAAGCCTTTGCTGAAACCCTGCCAGACTTCACTGTTTGAGACTAACCCTTGAAGATATTTAAAATACATTTTCCTGTAGAATGAATAAGCTTTTGCAGGCTAACAGAGATCGGTAGACAACATAGTATGGAATAAAATATGACTTAATTCCCACTTATTAGCTTTCAGTTGTTTTCTCAAGGATGTCTGTTCTTTCTGGTAATCCCTTATATTTGCTATTGTTTCATTTCCTGCTAGTTTCCCTCTTACAGCCTTTTTCACTTTAATTTCTGTGCCTTCCAGCAGGATGATATCACACAGGTAAACTGTTGTTTATAAACACCCCCAAACATGTGTATTTCCATGTCCATCCTGCTGCTCGTTGTCAAGTGTTGGTCACAGTTCGTTGCCATGGTTTGTATTGCTGGATCCTGAAAGGGATGCAGATAATTCTGCTGTTCAACCGAGCTGCATCCAAGCATTAGATCTTTTCCTCCTGGAACCACAGCCCCTTCTGCCCTGTGTAAAACCTCTCCCTTCTGTTGTGTCCCACAAAGTGTGTGCTGATGGTTCACCTGCTGTGAAAGTGCCCTGTGTTTAATTGCCCTGTTCAGACAGTGATAAGGGTATCACTCCCAGTATGAGGCTGAATGGATCCAGCTCCAGGGAACTCCAGGACTGAGGGAACAGAGCTACAAGTTCTCTGGTGCAAACCAAAGCTTGGGGTCTATGGCAGGATGGAAACAGTCTGGGAGTAGGTCAAGGAAGTTGTAAATTAAAATAGTTTTGTTTCCAGACTGTAAAAATGACCCAAATTATCAACTCTTTTAGGAAGATGAGGGCAGTCCTGAACTTGGTGGAGTCAAATAGTGTACGAAATATGACCCAGCATACTCAAATATTTGTCTTCATTATGTTAAATATTTACAGGTTTTAGGTAATTTTATTGAAGTTTGTCTTGCTTACTTTTTCCTAAAAGATTCTTTCATGTATTTGAGATGGTAGCAGACCAGTGATTGCTTAGAGCAGAAGTTTGGAGTTCAATGGTTGGTATTAATGTAATGTTACACTTTGGGAAATGGCTGTTGAAAGATCAGATGAGTTTAGACCAAATGACTGCAAGAAAGTTGTGGGTTTGTTGTTTTTTTTTTTCCTGTAAGCCAAACAGAGAAATGTCTGATAGTACCTGGGATAACCGTGTCCCACCTCACATGGAGTGAAAGAGCATCAGACATTTCACATAACAAAGAGTGAATCAAACTGATGCCATGTCTTTGTTTCTGTGCTGTACCGTGAGTAGAACACAATGGCTGAAAGTCCTTGGTTGGCTGTAGGATGTAAGGAAATAGCACATTCTGCAGAGGAGGTTCTTTATTAATAGTTATGTGTGGAAATAGTTATGCTCTGGAGAGCCGAGCAGCTAATACTTCATTTTTACAAACAGTGGATACTGGTCCTCCTGACCCTCTGCTGTGCTGTATTATTACAGCTCTGACCTTTGAAACAACATACATAGAGGGAGTTTAATAGAACTAAGATGTAACTCAAGCTTTAAAACACAAAAGACCAGTATCATTTCTATGGTAATATAAATTCAGCAACTACACCAAGCTAAATTTCAAAAAGTGATAAATACAGAACTGTGATATTAAAAATGAAGGTAAATTTATTTTCTATTTGCTGGATCTCCTAAGCATAAACATTTTCCCTTTTAGTTTACTGCTTCCCAAATCTTTATCATGGATTTAATCAAACAATAATGTAATTAGCCTACAGTACAAAAACATAGGTTGTCTTGTTCCAGTCTAAAAAAGAAATGTGCCTTCAGCAGAGTTTCTTAGCAGGTTTGTTTTAGAAGGTAGGAGCTAAAGATCAAGTCATCTACTGATCCAAGACAACTGATATGAGAGCAGAAGCTTGCCTGGAGAAGAAAAAATTCAGTGGTTTTTGATTGTCTTGTAGCCCTCTGTTGATCCATGGGGACCAGATGGAGTCAGGGGTGGGTTGTGGGATCTTCAGGATGGTCCATATTTGATCTTGAACCAGTTCAGGGCTTTCCCAGAACACTTTTGAGTGTTCCTGATATCAATGGCATTGGAATGGCTTCTTCAAATCCCTGCTCTGCTGGAAGCTGATGAGGTCTCTGTCACAAATGTTGATGTGGTTCTCAGTATTATTACTTTTTATTGTGCAGTGTAATTATTTTTCTTTGGGTTTTGAGATGTGTATATGGAATAAATGTTTTTCTTACTTTCATACTAGTGCTTATAACCTTTATACCACATTTAATTGTGCAGTGTCTGTATCACCAAACCACAAACAGCTATTAAGAATATTTCCTTTTACAAGAATAATAAAGAATAGCTATAAACGGCCCCTTCATTGGAAGTGAAAAATGGGTGGGATATTTCCAGTTGTTTTATCCAAAACATAATGTCTACCTGGTAGCCTGTTTCTAGGTAGTTTTATTTGGGGTTGTTTTGGGGGTTGGTATTGGATTTTTTTTTTTTCTCTGTAAGTGCAAAGCAGTTCAGATTGGAAACAAAAACATACAAATATTTCTTTTAGTAGTTATATCTATTTTTCATCAGTTATTAAAATAGAACTGATTATGTAGGGCTACAATAAGACAATATAAAATGTAGAAATATTTCTTGGAAAGCCAGTAAATTTACAATGTCTGTGTCCTGCACCCTAAGACAGACTGACTTGGAGGTCCACGGCCTCTCTGTCTTTAGTAAAACCTTGTGCTGTATTTTGGCAATCTGTCTCACTCTCCTCACTGATCACAAGTGTTCTTATGCTCCCAGAAATGCCTTTTTCATTTCAGCTTGGGTATTAATGAATTTGGTATTGGTCAGGGTCGCTAATATTGACCTTTTATTAAAACTGATGATATTGGTGATGATGTTTCTACCGTCTGAAGGAACTTTACCTGTTCCTTTTCAGTTTCTGCCACAGAGGCCACATTCTGCCAATCCTGACTGCATGACTCCACATGGAACTGTCCTGCACCAGACCTTGGATTTTGATGAGTTCATCCCACCAATCCCCCCCCCTCCCTACTACCCACCGGAATACACCTGCACGCCCGTGGCGGAGGCACAGAGGTGATGCTCTCTCCCTGCTCTTGCGGTCAGCACGTGGTTCTGAGCTGTGGGCTAGGGAGCTCTTCCAAAGAATACAAAGCCAGATAATGTCCTTCACTTACATTAGGCTCTTCTCTGCCAGAGAGATCGCATTTGGGTTTTTGCAGACTTGTTAGGCTACATCTGGAAATATTTGTGTTAAAGCATTGCTGGAATAGAGAAGTGATTGAACTTAGCTAAGACAAGGATAACAATGTCTGGGCTTTGAGCAGAGATCCCTTTGTAAGTGATCCTTTCACAGTTAACATTATACATTTGAAATTGAGTGTGAGATTTAATTTTTTTAAGGAAATTACTGCAATGGGTATTAATTTGGACTAGTGGAGGACGTTAATGATGGCAAAACAGGCTGGTAAAGGTGGCTGGCATCCTAAATAAAAAACAGTTGTTAAAGCTACCCTGTGAAACAGGGCTTCATTTTGGATGTCTAATAAATTTCTTGAATGTAATTTTTTGTAGTGTTATTTGCTTTGAATTCAGAGAAGTCTTTACATCAGTGTGGTATAGGTAATAAATCAATGCCATTTCTTAATTGTTTTCTTGTTTTTGTTTTTTTGTAGAAGTCTCCATTTGGACTTCCCTCATTCCCCATTTGGTGCTTTATATGAAGTAACCATTAATAGCCCAGGAATGCTGTATCCAAGTGAGCTGCCCCCTCCTTATGAGGCAGTGATTGGGGAGATGCCTGTCAGCCAGGTGAGAAAAACCAAACGAAATTCTTTATGTGGTCTCCAAATTTTCATGGTGCAAAATAATTCTAGATAATCTTTAAAGAACAATCATTAGAAAATATTTTTATTGTTTAAAAACATTTTCCAGACCATTTTCTTGGTAAGGGTTTAGCTAACAAATTTTACTTCCTATGCAACAGCAGTGAGTAGTTCTCTATTGCTTAACCTTCTGATTGTTACAGTTTTCAGTCATCAGCTTCTGCTGTTATGTGGCAAGAAACTGCTACTCCTGAGAGTGCACTTGCAGAACCCTGAACTTGCAGAAAGGATCCAGTGTACTTGAGACAAATGTTTACCTTACACTTTTTGTTTTTTTTCTGTACTGTGCAGTATTGACTGAGCTGAAACTTGAATTATAATGTATCTGCATGTAAAGCCAGAGCTGATTCCAGCATCTCCTTGAAGGGATTTGTGGTAATTGAATCAGCTGTCACAAAGGGAAAATACTTACAATTGCTTTTAGAAGCTCTAATTTCTTTCAGGCTTCAGTAAAACTCCAGGAGTCAAACATTCTGGGTATTCCTTATCAGTTGTTAATAGCACACTGAGGAAATACCTGTGTGCAGGTTGCCAAATTGCACCCACATTACAGAGGGGACTACTTTGCCTTTCCCTAAATAAAACATTGAAATATTTCCTAGTGACTTATTTCCATGTTGGGGGAAACCAGAATCGAAACCATGAAGAAATGATACAAATTTTCACTATTATACACAAGATTATTAAGATAATTAATAAGAAGAGTGTCTGAGAGAAAAAGAACATTGAAATGCTAAACCTCCAAAAAAAAATACTATTAAATCTCCCCAAGGTATGCCTGTCTTTTTAGCTTTTGTGACTGACAAAGCAGTTTCTGACAGATCTTCTGATCCTTGCCTTGTGCTGTATCCTCCACCCAACGCAACAAACTGGCCAAACATTGCATTACTTTTGATTTGTATGGCTAAAATAAAATGAATCTGTATAAACTGCTGTGAGTAAAGTTCCTTGATGAACAGCAAGATTGGAGTTTTCAAGGCCATTTTCTTCTAGAATATTTTTAATCCAAGTTCCATCCTTTTTCCTTAGAAGGAACTTGCAGAACGTGCAAGCCTTGGAGAAGTCAGTATTTCTCAGTGATAAAAAACATGGACAAAAGTGATATGAATCGTGCATGGTTTGAGGGGAAGGAAGAGGCTCCTATCTGTGATAAGAATTCATATGTGGTAGTAAGTAAGGATTAGTTTTCTATTTTTAGTAAAGCACAAAATCATTTTGAGCACTCTTGTAACTGGTACCACTCTTGGTGTGAGTGTCAACACGCAGCAGCACAATAGCACCAGCACTCAACAAAAACATCATTTAACAAGATGTGACTTGAAGCTGCAAAGTCATGCTCTTGCAAGAAGAGCTTGGCTTTAATAAGTAGATGCATTCACTGCTAATTTTTGGCATCTGGAGTCAGTTTCAGCACCTTCCCTGTTCACCTCTGGCCACCTGAGCTCCAGAGGTGTTTGTTCTAATCACCAGTGAAGATGAGTGGTGATTTCATTTCTAATAGTGATAATTATATAGTTTCTTACCAGGAGTGAGTGTATATGAACTTGGAAGTTGCTGTTCAGAGCTTGTGGCAGGCTCTGTGTCTCAGCACTGAAGCTCACTGGCAGAGATAACCAAAGCCTACAGTGACAGCCACAGATTTTTCTTGACAACAAAAGCCTTCATGTATTTTTTGCAATTAGTGTCCCAGCTGAGCTGTCTAAGACAGTTTTGGGTCTACAAGAAGAACAAAATGGAGACCTGAGTCCTTACATGCTGCAAATGCTCCCATAGAGCACAGTACAGTAGGAACTGAAATAATGAGATTTATAAATCCCTCAAAGGCAGGCTTGGCAATGGAAATCATGTCAGGGATTTAGCTACAAAAGTGCTTCTGGGAACCATTATGTAATAATGTCATAATTGTAAAACCTTTTACTGTGCATCAAGCAATAAGTTTTATTTGTTTTTAAATGGATTGAGGTCCTTAGAATTTTATTAAATTGTACCAAATTAGACTCGGTATTTCATGCATTTTATGGGCAACAAATGTCACTGCTAATTTAAGTGGTTACATCCATGTAAAAATTGCTGTTGTCATCTGTACTGATTAGGAATTCCCATTTCATGACTATAAAAAAAAGTGGTTTTCAGTGTTTTCCATGCAAAGTATTGACTGGGATGTAGAAAAGATAAGAACAAACAGATCAGCATTGTGAGTGAACTAAATCAATGACAGTGTTTTGTAAGGTTTTCTAACCTGTAGGCTCTGCAGACTTCTTAAAAGCACAGGTTTTCTTCTTTTTTTTTCTGTTGATGGCTTAGTAACTATCTGAGGATGCGGAATTCAATAAGTTTTTGTTACCCTTGGCTGTGCAGGAGCCTGCATGGAGCCATGTGTGAACCAGCTGTTCCTGTGTGAACCAAAACTCTGACCTGGCTTCAAAATTGTCAGTGTTACCTGCTGCAATTAAAATCCTGGTTCTCCTTCCCTCAAGCAAGAGGGTTAATCAATTCCAAATGCACAGAAAATACATTCAGCAATTATTCAGAGAATGTAGAGTGTCAGTAAATGTTTCAGCACAAATTTTCTGCTGATGTTTTCCAGTCAGTGATTATGAAAGCATCTAGATTAAGAATTTATGAAAGCCCCTAGAATCCCTAGATTTTTAAAAAGAAACAAACACCCTTAAAACATTATACTATTTCTTCCAAAAGGTAGTCAGTCTGAATTTTCTATAACAACAAAGAGCATTTGTGAACATTTCTTACTTTTCTAGTTAGTTCCCAGAACTTCCACAGTTAGATCCAGGTGTCACTTCAAGTGACACCACATTTTACTTTTTACCACAGATGTGATACTCCTACAATCAAGAAAGATCCATTGAGAAATTTCCAGAGGAATTCTTTAAAAATATTGAGCGATTTCACTTTTGCTTCCCAGTCCTCTATCCATCTCTTGCTGAATTAAAGTATTTCTATAGTTCTTTGCTTGGAGTTGTATTTGCTAAACCTTAAAATAATTTTTAAAACCAAAATTTGTATCAAAAGAAGTTTTCTGGTCACTGGATCATAGAGAGAGAGAGATAAAGAAAGAAAACAGTGAGCACAGTAAGTTATGCACAAATATATGTGCTTTAATCTACACTGGCATGTGAAATGGAAGCTCTTGCCCTAATAGCTTCAGACTAATTATGTCACATTCAATTTTTTAAGCCAGACACAGATTAAGTGCTTGACAAAAAGGTTTGCACAGAGGTGACTGATGCTGATTTCTAGACTGTCACCAACCATAATAAGCTCTACTAGTTAATTGTGGCCCTACAGACAGAAGTAGATATGGTGCTTTCTGCTCAAGATGGTATCAGTTTCATTCCTTTCAACCTTTTTTGTATTTTTTCTCTTTTTTTTTTGGTTACCAGCTATTTATTGGAATAATTTTTTTGATAATCATATTCCCAAAGAACTGCTAAAAATCTATCAATATTGGCAACAAGGTCCCATCCAAAGTCTAATCAAATCAGTAGAAAGAAAATTTCCTAAATTTCAGTTATTTATGGATCCAGTCTTTCCAGCAGGAATGATTCTATATTTTGTTCACATGATTCTCAAAAGTGAAGGGAAGTTACCCCCTTAGATCCACCCCTTCAGAAAAAAGGTGAGTGGTAATACTGTGTCCATTGAGCAGGCTGGAGGGCACCTGGGTGGCAACCTGTTGAAGGGCCTCAAAACACATTAACAGCTAACATCCTCACAAATAACTAAAGGAAAATACTGCTCTTATGCTTGTTTTTGTGGTTTCTGGTTTTCTCTCTCCTATTTTAGGGTGATATGATGTGGTGAACATAAAAACAAGCACAATATGAGAAATGAAAATTGTAGAAAGAGAGGTTGCTTTTACTAAACTCAGATATTAAGTTTATTAGTGTGAGCCTGCAGCCCCAAGTGCCTGTGAATTCAAGATTAATTTACCTTGCAGATTCTGGAAAAATGTAAAATTGCATTGAGCATGTGCCTTTGCCCTGCATTTGCTCCTGACCCAAAGATGTAAAATAATTTAAACAGCTTTCAGTCTGAATAGCAGCTCATATGAAAATGACTCAGCATTGTCAGGTGCGTCCTTCAGATCCTGAGCACTACATTTTGTTTGGTGAGTTGCAGGTTAATGAGCTCTTTAATCCCAAATGTTCATTTAGGTCACTGGTGCTGCTCAGCAAGTGTCTGAATCGAGCCTGGGGGAGAGGAACGCGACCCCGGACTTCAGCACACAAGGTGATCGTGGCTTTGCATTTGTCTCCTTAGAGATGGAAGTGGGATTTTTGAGCTGACTTTCCCTTCTCCTTCTCCTCCTTGTCCTTGTCCTCCTCCTCCTCCCCTTCCCCTTCCTAATGGTGAAAGAATCATTTGTATTCAGGTTATTCATGGCAAGCAGGACTTTCTCACAGTCAGAGGCTGGGGCTGGAAGTGCAGAGGAGAATTTTGCTAGACAAAGAAAGCTCTAGTTGAGCCCTTTGAGGTGGATCTGGCAACTGTCATTTCTCTTTGAAGAGTCCTGCACATTCCTGCGGCTTGTGTTTCATTGTCAGCAGCCATGGGTGGCTTCCTGACAGTGCAGAGGAGAGTTTTGCTAGACAAAGAAAGCTCTAGTTGAGCCCTTTGAGGCTCCTCACATTTCTTCTCCAAAGAGCAGTTTCCTCCATGGCTTCCAGGAAGCTGAACAGGAAGCTTGCTGCCTGAAGCACAGATGTTGACAAGTAGCAGTACAGGGCCTGTTTATTTAAAGTTGAAAAGTCAGTATTGAGAACAGCACAAAGATGTCTTTGCTGAAGGACACTAGAAAGAAGTAAATTACTTCAGTGTTTTTTGCTTTGCCATTCTTCATCTGAGACCTTTTGAATTCTTATTGATAAAAGAACTTGCAGATTGCTCAATTTAAGTCAGTCTACAGAACATGGGGAGGGATAATATTGGGAGGGTAGGCAAGAAGTTTTTATTTTTCTCGGAATCTCTTGTTTTGCAGTTTCTGTTGAGAGCACCTCTTTGATGGTCTCTGAGGCTGTTGATATCCCAGACCGTAGCTACTCCTCTGAAGATCTTTGTTCGCTGGAAGTTCAAGGATCTCTCCAATCTGCAGATCTTTCTCCCTACTGCATAACCCCCAAGGGGGCTGCAGACCAGAGCTGCAGTGCCCTGGATTGCCACACTCACTGCAGCTTTCACAGAACTCGCTCTGAGGGCTTTCCTGATGAGGGGGACAGCTCCCTCAGCCGAGCCTCTACAGACAGGTCTCAAGGACAGGAAAAGAACTGTGCCCACGGCAGGTCCTTGGACTGTTCCTCAGGGAATTACAGCCCCTCAGAACGAGAACTGCAGAGCTCTGCTCAGGAGAGCAGTGCCACGCCGCCTTTGAAGCAGAAGAAACCCTGCTGTGTGGACTTTCACCAGCCTCCTGCTGCTTTCCTGACCTCTCCCTGTTTTGGGCCTGCGAATCCTTCACCACGTGCAGGTGGCCCCGAGGCTGCTGCCTTGAACATCGTCCGCTCCAGCAGTGCCCCCGTGTCCTGCTCGTCTGCCACTGAAGGTAGGTGTGGGACCCCAGGCAGCAAACGTGGAGCAGAGTACTGGTATTGATTTGTGCAGCAATTGGTGCCGCTGGAAATTATGTGCAGTGTTCCCAAGAGGGTTGTCTTAGGTGTGAAGGCTTTAGCTCCATGCATATTTTCTAAATCTGAAAAATTTTAAGAATTGAAATGGAAAAATTGACAGAGTGAAATTAATTTTGGCTTTTCTAAATTTTACCATTCTTTCTGCACTGCTCAGAAAACCATGTGTTGAGTAGCTTTCCCCACCTCTCTATTACTGTTCTACTGAGAGGCTAAACTAAGACGTGCAATGGCAGCTGGGGTTTATTTAGGAGACTACTACTGGAGCTGTCACGCTTGTACAGCAGGATGTGTTTCCTCAAGGTGACACTGACATTGGCAGTATTGGGGCATGTCAGAGGCTGTCACTGTGACTAGTGGCAGCGTGGGGTGTATGGTGAAAAGTTATGAAGGACAAAGAAATGAACACGAGGCACATGACAAGATGATAAAGGAAAAGGAATGCTTTTGGCTGTTGTGGATGTATCTTCTGTTATGAATCTCCTTCTAGAAAAGTAGGGAAGAGAAAAGGAGGTGATAGCTGAACAGTGGATCTTCATAAAAATATGTGTGTTAGTGAGAAAGAAAGCGTTGATTCAGTAGAGAATAATGGCAGGAATGTAGAACTGTCTAAAACATTTGAAAGGGATCTAAGCTGTTTAGAGAGATTCAGAATGGTAACCTGGAGAAGTGGCTTGAAAGTAAAGATTAAAAGCTTTTTAAGATGTCATGGGTTGTGCTGCTACAAGATCTGTTCACCAGGCTTTGTAAGGGATCTAGAGGAAAAATCATGTGACTAGCTTAGATCAAAAGGAGACAAAATATTGAGGTAACTTGCTCCATTTAGGATGATGCTTTGGTTCTATTGCACTTCTTGCATCTTTATACTGTCATTTCAAACTTAGCTCAATAATTGAATGTCTTTTACCTTTAGAAATGTAGCCTCTGCATCTGAGCCAGGAAAAGTGAATCTTTAATCTAGAAGTCTGCATTTATTTTATGACATTTACTCTGCTAGGACATATGTGCAATGAAGCTGCCAGTAAGCAGACAGTAAGTAGGAATTTCTGAATCCTTTCTGCTGTGTGAAAGTCAAGAAGAACAACCCTTTCTCTTCTGGATGGGGCTCTGCAGCTTTGCAGAGCTGTGCTCCATATGCTCTGAGCTGCGCTTGCCGTGGGCAGCCGTACCCACGTGCTCCAGCTGGCTCTGGACACCTGCTGGAACAGATGCCCTGCCTCCCTTTTAATGTGTCCTAAATACATCCATCTTCTCTTCTGGAAAAGTGGCACGGGGGGACACGAGGTGGACATTACTGAGATGTAAGTGAGCTTAGCAAAGGCTGGAATGAAGAGGTAGAGAAAGTTCCAGAGATACTGACACACAGGGGAGAGGGAGAAGAGCAGTGACTCGGAGGGGCTGGGTGCTGACCTACTTTGTGCCTAGGGAGACACTTCCTAATGGAATCCTTCAGGGAAGGATTGGCTTGAGTCTCTAGTTAAGCCTAGATGTATTTCTTCATAAATCTGTTTGGCAAACTAGTTTGCAATATTTTACACTGTGAAGGTTTACAGTGCATCCCCTTCCTCTACTTTTTATTGAACCTGATTTGGAAATCATACACAGTTTAGAAGGAGCCCAGTTCTAGTAACACATTCTGGCTGTTTGTAGCAGCACTGAAGCGTATTTTTCCTAAACTGTGACAAACAGCTGAAGATCTTTACAGTCTTTGTAAGTTTCAAAAGGCATTTGATCTGGATTTTTCATGGCTGATTGTTGATATTTACTGCAGAACTTTCAAATATACCTGTGGGATTGAATAATAGGCAAAGATAAAGGGAACCAACTGAGCTCCCTCAATCAACACACAAGAAAAAGTGTTTAGGGTTTTTTTCAGTAACACGCACTTACTTTTAAAAATTGTCCTGGAGTAAAAGAACTGGTCAAGTGGACTTAACTTTGTGAAAGACAGAGCTGTAACTACACATTGGTAATACTAATAACTGTGGATTCTGGAGAACTGAGGCTGGAGGAGCTTTAGCCATGTTCTCAAAAAGGAAAATACAGTGATTAGATTGTGGCTGGGGCTTGGGTTTTTTCAACACACTTCCTTTCTACTATAAGAAAAAATTACTAATTTATTTTCTGCCTCACCTCCAAGCCAATGTGAAGAGGTTCAGAAGCACAACCTTGACATTTACTGTGTAGATTTTTGTGAAATGGATTTTGAATTGCACTGTGAATGCACTGCCCATAGTTTGGAACAGCAATTATTTGACGTGGGGATGGTGCATATGTGCAACAGGACAGTGACACCACAGCAATGAGATCTAATGAAACCAGTCTTTTAGGCCAATAAAACACAATTAATTTGCTTCAGGCACATCTTGACCTGATGGGATCTATACGGTACAGTCAAATAATTCTCCCATTAAAACTTTTTAATTAAACTTGGGGGTTTTTTTAATATCTGTCATTCCTAGTGGAGAAATTATAAATTAAACTTTAGTTTAATAGGTGCCTTTGTACTCACTGTGTACTCCCTGAAAAACATAAAAATGGTGGATTCACGTACCACTGTCAGACATGGTTCCCTCCTAAAAAAAATTACTTAGAAGTTAATAGTTTGCACATTTTTTCTGCCTTTTCCCTGTAAAGTTTGTCATTGCAAAGGCAGACAAAATCAACTCCTAGCACAGATGTTTATTACAATAAAATTCATTTGTAATCAGCTATGATAGACTATGTGTCTGTATCAGTTATGTGCCTGAGTGATTATTGTAGTGTTTGTGTTCCAGATAATTCAGGGTCATGTCCAGTGGTGTAGTTTTGACTTGCTGCAAGTACATTAAACTGTTTAGTAATGGATGGGAAGACAGAACCTCTGAAGTGTCTCCTCTTAACAACCATGCCATGATTCATGTGCTACAGTACTTAAGCATAATAGAACAAATTAAAGACAGAATAGAAGCTGTCTCTCTTAATTTCTTACAGATTTGCTATGTTTTTAGCATCTTAACATTTGTTTCCTTTATTTAATTATTCACTCTACCAGAGAGAATTATGCCAGCTTTTCATTATAAACTGTCCCTGGAGATATGGAAGCAAACCTCTCCTAAGCTACCTAGAAGTTCAAAACCATTTTCAGTCTTGGAAACAGATTAACAACTAAATGTGAGGGTTTATTCCATCTTGTCACAAATGAAAAAGACTGCAAGTGGTAGTTACTGTACAGTCTGATCTCATCATCATTGATCCTGGTGCTGGAATCCCAGAAACTGTCATGAGATGGCATCCAAAGCTGTTTGTAGATGCTTCATTACCTCTTGATATTGATTGGCTCATCAGGTCCCACCCTGTCACCTACCCATTAATTTAAACAATGGTGTATTACATTTGTACTGAAAAGAATGATAATATATTTTAAAAAGGAGGAGAAATATTGAATAAAAATGCTGATTTTGTAGAAATTAGAGGGATTAATCTTTCTTGGTTTTCCCATTTTCCAATATAAACTCTGTCCATCCAGGAGATACAGAAAATGTCTGAGGTCTGCCTCTATAGGGAGCTTGCCATAGTTTCAGCACTTAGGTCTGAAATATTTAGGATTACAGAGGAAACCATAAAGCATGAGCTCTGTCTTCCTGTTTGTGTAACAACTCATAAGGCATTTCTGGCTGTAGTAGCTTCTCTTTATGAATGGACATCTTGAAAGCAGTATTTCTTCTGAGTAGTTCCATTCTGTAAAGGAGATAATAAAAGGTTCCAGTGTATTTTTCCTTGCTTTGGGCAGAGGACAGCAGGGGTTGACTTTGCTCTTTCTGTCTGCCTTTGGTTGAAGGTGATAATTGTGCCTGGACTTCTGTGTGCAGGCAGTGCCAAGATGCAGGATTATCTCCAGCTACAGGAGAAACAGGTGAGAATTGGTTTTCTAAAGCAGAAGATGGTTTTCCTTATTTTCTTTTAAAAATAATGAAAAGCTTCTGAGAGAGAAATGAGCCTTAAAAATTCTGGGGCAGAACAGCCAGTTAACAGCATTACATGTATGGTGTACAATGCTGATGGAACCTGCCTTGAATGAAAATAAATGCTGTGAATTAGGTCCTCTGGTTTAGATCAGCATTTTTGCTTTCTCTGTGTTTCTCACTAATCTCTCTTGCATATAATTTCTGAGGCCTAGAAATAGAAATAACTTTAAAGTTGGGGTGAGGGGCTGGGCCTAAAACTTTACAAGTTACATGTAACACAGAGTAGCTGGTGGGTTTCCTTACCATTAATGTCAACTGAAGTCCTTGAAGGTGGGGGTAACAAAAATGTCTGGTTTGTGAAGTGCTTTAATCACCCACCCGCTCATTCTCATGGCAGTTCTCCTTGGCCATGGGAAGATCTTACTCCTGGTTACTCCTAGTTACTCCTGGTTAAAGTTACCCATTTTGTAGCATTTACTTGACTGCATGTTTTTGCTACTCTTCAAACAAAACAGACATTTTATGACAAAGTAGAAACTTTGTGACAGTATTTGTTTTGCCTTTTTTTTTTTCTTTTCTCTTTTTCTTTTTTTAAACTATTACTTTAAAGATATTCTTCCCCCCCTTTTTTAGTTCCTGTCTCTGGTTCTCATATGGCTGCCTCTGCTTGCCAGCATTCTTTGAGCAGTTTTCTACCAACTGGAAAACAGAGGGATACAAGGAAAATTGATCTGCATCTAAAGCCAAAGGCTTTTCACACAGTCTCAAAAGAGCGGCCACACTCCTTAGTGGACCTTAAGGCCTATAAAGACACAAAAATTTTAGTGGCAAAATTTTTGGAACATTCAAACTGTAATCTCCCTCCAGAAGTGCGTCACGTAGTGAACAGCATACGGTCAGTCATTAAATCTGATGAGAGACACATGGAAGAAGCCATCTTCAGTGCCAATATCATAGACCAGGTAGGCTACTGATCTTCTAAAGATGTGTCCAGTTTTTATAGACAAATACCTTGTTTAAATGTTTTTACAGTTTAAGTTCTTCAGACAATTCTAACAGAAGCTCTTTTATAGTGACATGGCATTAGTAAGAAATAATTTGTATTTATTGGCAGCACTACATTTTACACTGCAGTTCAGACAGAAAGCTTGGCTGTGCTCTCCAGGTGCCCAGTCCTGAGCCCTGACCAGCTGCAAGGACAGAAGCAGGAGGGATTCTGGAGGGCCGAACCCCCTTGGAAGAGTTTCAGTGTTAGACCCCTTAAATGAAACATTATTCACAGAGTGAACCTTTTAAAAGAGAACTTCTCTTACCCCGTTTTCCCCGTTCTTCCCTCCTGCGCTGCTGCCCTTTCCCGCAGGTCATGACGAGCTCCCAGCGGGGCGCGGGCGGCTGCAGGAAGCGGCCGCAGGAGGATCTGCACCTGCGGAGCTGCGGCGCGCTGAGCTCCCCGCGCCGGGCCCCGCTCCGCCGCGCCGGCCCGCGGGAGCGGCCGCACAGCCTGATCGGAGTCTGCCGGGAAACCATCCTCTGACGGGGCCGCACGTATGGCACGGCAGCAGAGGGAGAGCTGGAGGAAACCAGGACTGGCGGAAGTGCAACTAGCGGATGACTTTGAAAGGAAAAAGTGTCTTCCTTTGGAATTCCACTTTTTTCCCCCCCACAGCAGGATGAGAACAGCTGGTTTTCTGAATGTAAATTTCAGCCTTGATTTTTGCAAACTTTTAATTGATTTGTTAGTGAAGTCATAACAAATGTTTTCCCAACAGAAATGCATTCATTTCACTGTACTTACAGAAATGCTACTGATGCTGCCCAGCATTTCTTGAAAACCATTGGAAACCCGCCAGGGACTGGCTGTACAACTTAAAAGTTGTATTTATTTAATGTACCTCAAAGTGTTTTAACTATCGTCAGTGTTTTAATAAAAAACTATTTCTGGACTTTGCCTTTTCAGCAACTGATTTGGATACAGATATAAAGGTGATTTATACACACATACAGTGCTGCTTCTAATCAATTTTTCCAGTGTCTTTCATTCCAGACTAACTGCTCTGTCCAATTAAAACTGCTCCCCCCTCCCAGGGCTGCCCTTTTAAACTGCAGTACTTGCTGCAGTGTGGTTCATTCCTGCTCTCTTCTGAATGTTCAGCAGTTCAGTCCTGCAGTAGAGTGAGTGACTAAGAACTGATGTTTAATCCTCTGCAGCGTGTGACCAAAAGATGCATTAGGGAAGAAGACTGAAATTCTGCATTTCCAAAAAAGCATCTTTCACAAACTTTTTACCAACAGCAACTGATAGGAAGTTAGAGAAATTTTTATCTAGCAGAGCCTTGAATGTTTTCAAAAAGAATTGTTACTCCAATTCATAGTTTTGACAATTTTATTACTAAAACGTGTTATTGTGGTTCTGCTGTGTTTATGATTTATTTAACATTGATCTTTAAAAAAATATCAAAAAGTAAATATTGACACTGATTTCATTACCAGCATAAACACAGGTCTGCCAGCAACATCTTCCAGTGCAAGCTTCATCCTGGCTCTTTCAGAGGAAATTGGAAAGGCCTTAAAGAGAAGGTTCTCATAAAGAACCTACCACAGGTTGATGTTTCGGGATTTTTTTTTTTTTTTTTTTTTTTGCAGCAGTGCTTGTCAGTAGCCTTAGTTTCCATTTGAGGTTTAATCATATACTGGTTTCATTTGTGTCACTCTGAGCTGGGCAGACATCCTGTGAAAAGGTCACAAAGGAATGTAGCTGAAGATGGGTAGTTTAAGTTTTACAGATTCATCCATTTTAATGTATTTTAATTATAGCATGCTTCTGTATTGATGTGAAGTTACAGTGACATCCAGTGGCAACAAGGTATGCTAATTGAAAGCTTCTGCTCTCAAGATCATAATGATACACAAATTCCTAATTCAAGAGAATATTTCCTTTAAAAAAAGAAATCTGTGACCTTTGCAACTGCACTTAGATGAAGAATTAAATAATCTTCTACTTGGAATTTTTTACTATGTAAAGTTACACAATAAACAAAATAAGCAAGCTTCCTTTCTAATTTCAGATTTATTAGTGATAGGTTAATTCTTTCCTAAGGTCAGTTGCATGCAACACACTACTCCTTGAAGTACAGTCATCTAAAGCTCTTTAGTTACTGCATGGTAAGGCTTCTTAAGTCACAGTGTATTTTCTTCAAGGCCTTGGCCAAAAGAAAAAAAATAGACAAAGTTACACCAATTAACATTTATCTCATAAGGAATACAACTTTACTACTAGGTTTTTTATCTACACACATTCTAATACTGCTGATGGTGCTAGGTTATTTGTCAAAACAATTTACATTCAGAACACATTGCCTTAGGAATAAGAATGCTTTATAAAAGACAGAAACAGGTAAGCATGGCTTTCCCATTTTGAGCTATTATGAACAAAAAGGTAATATGCAAAAATTAAAGAAAAAAAAACCCCAGCCCAACACATACATTACACAACCTGTGCAATAAGTTATCCATGAAACAACTCTGTTAAATCATAAAAATCACAAGCATTAAAAATAAATATGTATCTAAATAAATATTTTGATTTTAATCTTGTGGCAATTATTCTTTATTTAGCATATGAAACACTTGTTACATGTTTATGTTCACACCTTGCCAAACAGGTTACACTTGTCATAACAATACCAAGTACTACAGTGGTTTTCTTTACAGTAGAGTCTAAAAGTTTGAACTGCACACATTCCTTTCCACTGAAATACCATAGATTCAGCACCAGTTTTAAAATTATGCAAAGTCATCAGTATTGGACCACTTTATGGGACTGGGATTTTTTTTTTAACTTGAGGCAGTCAGAACTTTCTCTAATTGCTTCTCTTTGCCATCTCCTGCAGTCTCATTCATCAAATATTCACATTCACTGTGTTATCAAACAAGACAGACATACATCACTCCACATAAAGGTTACAAATAAATATGTTTTAAGTTCTATGAGAAAAGAGTTTAGAAGATGTTCAAAATACTTAAATGTTTACAAAGATTTTTGTCAGTGATTATTGTCCTTGACCATCCTCAACACTTTTTGTCAAAGAAATAGAAAGGAAGGAGAGAAAAGGCAGAGGCACCTGTCTGTTCCTTGTTCTGGAGTCCTCAGGTCAGCTTCCAAGCCTTTCATTCATACAAAATACAAAATTCTCTTCAGTTATGACAGCTTCAGCTTGGACGGAAGATGTTAGATGTACAGGGGGGTCTCTTGACCTGTTAGGAGCCTGAACATGGCAGCTGGCATAGTCTTCATGTGAATCTGTCAATTGATTACACAGACATTAATAGAGTTTAAAATAATCCAGAGGGTCCCATCTGTCTCTCCCTGTGGTCAAAGTGCATTTTTTGTTCTGGCTTCTATAGATTTTTTCCTAGAGTTTCTAGTTCACAGTTCTCTGGTTTTAGGATGCTGGTTTGCTGTCTTTGCTTTTTTTTTTTTTTTTTTTTTTTTTTTTTTTTTTTTTTTTTTTTTAATATGGTTTGAGGGTTTTTGTTTAGTTTTGTTTTGTTTTTTAATTATTTATTAATGACAATTATATGATGTGACATCATGTAGTTTTAGAAGCCACCTAAACACTTTTTGTTGATACACCCTACTCCAATTACAGTAAAATTTACAGACCTTAAATGAGAAGAAGCACAAACCTCTCTGAAAATTCCTTCTGCTGTTCTGGTATTAGTGGAACTTAGATTTGTATTCTATCTTCCTCTCTGTGGGAATGTAATTTCATATTTTCACTGAATTACACTATGATCCTCTGAACACAAGACTTGGACTTTGCCCCCTAATGTTTAAATGCCAATCAAGAGTTTGGTGGAACAGTTTCTCCTATGGCTAATGTACTTCAATTCCTTCCTCAAGGAGTCCTGGGACTCCAGTCCCCAGTGCCAGAGGGATTTCACAGACCAGCAGAGTCCAAGGCTCAGGTAATAGGGTCTCCACCAGAACTGGACTTACAGCTCTAAGTACTTGTTGGACAACACAAGAGGAAGGAAGGGAAACTTTACTAACTGATAACACAGACCCTCACCAGCTGCCTTGGTATCTTCTCTTCACGCTGTAAAGAAGAAAAGCTTCATGCTGTATTGCTATGTAAGGTGAGAAGTTACACAGCAAAGAAGGACCATGGAGGGGCTGTTGGAATCAGGAGCTTTGCTCCTGACAAAGTGCACATACTCTGTTATGGTTTGTCAGGTACCATTTTCCAGAAGGAAACCAGCTGTCTCTAATTTTTGTCAGAGGAACTAGTGGGAGATCTGGCCGGGGTTCTCTATTTAGACTACCATTAAACTCAGGAGGGATTTTGAAAAACTGGACAGTCTTGCTTATTCACTGCCGATCTCTCTAGAAGTACTGTAGAGAGGTGTTAACTTATTTCCAAGGTAAGTTGGAAATGAAATTATTAAAATGTATATCAGTTTGCATCTCTCAGACATAGTAATTCATTTCTATGGCAGATGCTGTAGTGATAAGCCAAGAGACATCTTCACAGCCAACATCCCTGAGTGATTTCTTCCTTTAATCATTTGATTTAATTCAGACAGTAGGTTGAAGGTATAGAATTATGCCAGGAACTCTTAAAAATGAATGGAAAAACGTAGTGAATGTGCATCATTAGTTGTTAAAAAAAAAAAAAAAAAAAAAAGTCTCTTGTTTCTTATTAGTGCCAAACTCCATTTACTGAATTGGTGACTTTAATGCTGTGTTGACACTCTTTTCAACTGAAACATACATTTTTTCAACTATTCTACTTCCTTGATAAAGACTTTGTTCCCTTACCTCTCCCACTGAGTTGGACAATGCCTGGACTATCTTCTCATGAGCCGTAGCCACGACGCTCTGCCCGTTGATCTCGATAATCCGGTGTCCCACTCTCACCCCTCCCCTCTCTGCTATTCCACCTCGCATCAAGCTGCAAATCTGCCAAGAGAAAGCAATGGTTACTGAGCTTTAGAAATATCATAATGCAGCACTCACTGGGATTTAATGCATAATAATGAGTGGTGACACTGTCAGGATTCCAGAAGATGCTTGTTGAAAGTATTAATCAATGAGTTTTTAAATGTTATTTTAGTGGTTTGTTAGAGGGAGTTTTTTTTTTCTGAGATTTCTGCCTATTATAATTTTCATTTTCAGTCTCTGACTGGGAACATAAAAATACCTTTCACAGTGATACAGGTTGTAGCCACACAAAAGTGGAGACAGGGACTAGGGATTTATGCACTGATGGGACACAATTTCCTGTGCCCCTGCAGGAGAGGAGGGAGCTCTGCTCTCCAGGGACACAGCTTCCCTCTGCACTGTTCACTGTTCACTGCTGGCCACAGGGAGCTCGGGATGAAGGAGGCAAGTTAGGCCATTCTTTATCTGGCAGCTGAGGTTCCAGTAAAGAGCTAGGCACAAGTTCTGAATGTTATGACCCCTACAACCGGGTAATAATTCTAAGAGAAGAATTACATTCAGCAGACACAGTCCCAGCAGACATTGCTACCTAAAGTATTCTGAGGTTGCATAGAGTCAGGCAGAAAGAGAAATCTCAATCCAGGGTGGGGTTGAGAATGTTTCCTCCTTAGCAACAGTATCTATGCTGCAAGGGGATCCACCCTGGCAGACTGGACTGCTGTGCATTAGAAATTGGTGGCAAATTATTTCAAATTACTAAATCCATGAATCACACAAGGCAGATAATGTACAGCTCGAATCTCTGGAGCTAAGCAGACTTTAGCAGCATTGGGATTTACCTTTTGTTTACTGAGAAAAACCAATTCTTGGAGGAAAAGACATGAGTGCTGGAGCATCAGCTAATGCCTGTTGCTGCAGTTACTGTCAATGGTTAGAATGATATGCCAAGAATCATTATTTGCTGCGATCTGGTCATGTGTTCAGAGCTGAATACAAGTATGGTAAGATGGGCTTGTGCCCCAGTGAGTTTGTTATCTAATTAGAAGCACAGTATGTGGGGAGAAGGCCAGTCTGGAATGTGTTGAAGGTAAAACATTGTTTATGGTTGACTGGAATCTTTTCCTGTATGGCACTAGCAGCTTCCTTTAAACTCCTCTCCACAAATAACAATGCTATAAAAAAAGAAATCCCTTCTCACTTGAAGTTCAGACTGTTTGATGTGAGGAGTGAGAATATAGTGTTATTCTTTGCTTATAAAAGGCCTTTCTCAGCCTGCAGAAAAAAAACCCCAAACAAAACCAAAAGCCCAACACATTCCTCCTGCAGTGAGATTTATCTTCCACCATGCTCTCTCCCGTGGCTGAGTGTTACCTCCTGTAGTCCTTAAAGTATTTCTGGTGGGCTTCAATGCAAAGAAGCACTATCAGACACAGAACTGTGTCTTGAATTTCAGTCACAAACAATGTATTGTTTTGCAGGTAGTCTACCTTCTAATCACACAGCTCACAAGATAAGCTCTACTACACAGATCTCTTTTACAGAAAGCTTCTCAATTCAACTCACTGTTAGAATAAATTTGCTCCTTGTTGTTGGGGAGCAGTAATCAGGAAGAACGAAAAGCAGTATGATGTACCAAAAGAAGCCCTGTAAATATATTTTTCATGGTGTAAAGGAAAATAGAGAGACAGTACAGCTGAAATAAAAGCTTTTGGAGCAAATGGAAATGTGATCCCTCACCCCACCGCCATAAAGGAAAAGATAATGGCTTGCATATCTATCCAGAGCCCCTTTCACTGCCTGGCTCTCAAAGCACTTCTAGCACTTTTAATACCATCAGCAAGTTTTTTTCTCTCTAACAGCCCCAGACACAGAAAGCGGGCTCTTCATTCAGGAGTCCCTCTCCAGGGGGGGCAGGCAGCTTCCTTTTGTCAGCGTTGAGTGTTTTAATGAGGTAGAAAGAGAAGCAGACACAGAGGCTGAGTGGCTCTGCCCAGGCTCCCAGACCCTGCTAAGCCAGAGACAGAACACACAGAGAAAAAAAATATTCTGCATTTACAGCACACATTTAGTGACTCCTGTATTTGCAAGGGCTGACTCAAGGCAGCCTTAAGAGTTTTGTCTCCGCCAGGGGAGCTATGACAGCTGAAGCTGGCGAGTTTAAACTGAGCAGTATCTCTAAGTAAATATGATTTTATTCAGCCAGGACTCTTTAACCTGTTGTATTTGCTGAACATGGCAACAGGTATAATATCAGATAAAGCAAGATTCTTGTAAGCAAGTGTCTATATTCTCTTGACTCTGCAAACTGAAGGGGAAGAAGAAAAAAGAAGGTGTAAACCACACTGGTTGAATCCACTCAGCTGTGACAGGTTTGCAATGCCTTGGACAAGCTGCAGCACATCAGATGTGAAACTTCAGTAGCTTCACAATCAGTTTTATTGCAACTGTCCATAGAGTAGCAAAGCATTAGGACAAAATAGCACCAGACAAACTATTCTGTGTAAATGCCTTAATCATAACCTACTAAAATGAAATTTCTCCTTCTCTCACTTTTATATTACACTGTTGAAACCCTGTAAATTTCATGAGTTTAAATGACAGTAAACAAAGTCAGGGAAGAAAGAATAAAATGTTCTGTAAAGTTTCACTGTATTTTTAGACAGCTTGTGCTAGGCTAGTGATAGGGTAGATAGAGTTCTCAGAGAAAGTGAGATCTAGACTGAGAAGTGGTGTTTTATCAGCAGTGAGAATATAACTGGTAATAGATTTTTTTCACAATCAAGGAAAAAAAAGTAATATACAAGGATCAAATCTAGAAGACAATAATGTGATACATAAGGATCACTTGTATTTAAATAATATCATTTTAAAAGAACTGTAGCACAAGGACTTTCAGAAGGTGGCTGACAGGTCACCTAATGCTCACCTCCCCATCACAGTGTGTGTGCACAACATCCTTTTTTCAGCTGCAGCAGTGCAGTGGCTGCATCTGCCTGACACCCTGTGCAGGCAAAGCCAGCTCAGATGGGGCTTCTGGCCTGAAGCTGTTCTGTGTGTTTGTGGGCTATTCCCACTACAATGGCTGTGCATCCTGCACAGATGAGATAGGCAGGCTGAAAGGGAACCACTGCAAAGCTGCTATCAGAGGAGGCACAGAAATAAGTTCCAGCTGCATGGATAATGAGGTAATGGCCTACCAGAAAGAGACATTTAATTATATCTGTTCTGACAAGCCATTTATTTCTTTGCTGTGCTAATGCTGAGCCAACAAAGAATAACAACATTACTTCTGGATCCAGTCATAATTTGTAACAATTGCTGGCAATTACAAAAGTACTTTTAAAGAGTACAGTTTCAAACTACCAGAGGGATATATTTTGCAGTTATATTTTCAAATGTTGAAAGAGTTTTTCAGAGGAAAGGATTTTACAGGCCCAGAGGTTTGTCTCCATAGCAGCCTAACAAAAGATATTACTCTCATCTTTTTGTTCACTGGCTTTCATATTCAAACAGACTTTTCATAAATTAAATGCACTGCAAGGATTTCTTTTTTTCCTATATGAAAAGGATTTTTTTTTGCTGCGTTTGGTGAACTTTACATTTGATGTCATTTGAATGTTGCTCATTTAACTGGAAGGAATGATGATCTGCCAGTGTGGTGACAAATGGCCAGTAGATGGAGGGAGCGCACTGTGACAGAAAACAAGCCGAGCCTGCAGAATTTACTAAACTGAGGCTCCAATCATGTAGGAGATAATTAGCAGGGACAAGATTAATAGATTGTCACACAGACCCCTTTCCATGTAAGGGCATGGGATGTTCCTAACCCACCTCGGCGTGATTCATTTCCCCAGCCCCGATCCACCCCCACCAAAGCTGTGAATGCGCTCCTGAAAACTTGATCATCACACTACAGTGATGCTTACAGGTCCTTAAATGTATTCCTTCGTTTGGTCACAGCACCAGAGCAACATACAAAATTTACAAAGGCGAGAAATTAGGATCTCTGTGAGATCAGGTGAAACCAGATCCTGGGGAAGGAACCTCTTTAGAGTGCATCCCGCTGGACCAGGGCACGCAGCAGTGTCCTCTATATGTAATCTCAGGCAGGAACATTTTAAACTTGGTGGAGCAGGAACTGAGAGATGGCCAGGAGAGCTGCAAACCCACTCCAGAGCCATCTGTTGGCTGAAGTGCAGGAAGGCTCATGAGCCACATCTTACAGTCACCTGCTACTCTTCCAGCTCCCAAAGGGTGGCAAACAGAGATGTGGCAACTTCAATCAAAGCATTTCACAGGACAGGGGACAGAGCCCACAGCCTTTGTGATGTGTTTTTTTGTGTGAGCAGCCCGATTATTTTTTTTCCTAGTCTGGAGGAAGAGGA